>NC_089581.1:12228264-12528264 GCF_019320115.1 Miscanthus floridulus | reverse complement strand
GTCCCGGTTGATGTCTTCAACCAAGACTAAAGGTCAATGCCCAACGGCTAAACCGGGACTAAAAGTCCTCCAACCTTTAGTCCCGGTTGGTAATACCAATCCAGACTAAAGGTAGACCCTCCAACCGGGACTAAAGGTCCCCAGATAGGTTAGTTCAAAAGGAAAGCATCTCATCCATTGTTAGATGTGTTGTGTAGGTGGGGTGGTAAGCTACGCGCGAGGCCGTGCATGAGGTCTTGGGTTTCTCACAGGGCGCAGCGGTGGGAGGCATTATTTTTTTTAAAGCTAGGAGGATCTTTAGTCCCGGTTTGAACAACATCTTTAGCCCCGGATTGCTAGTCCCGATTGGAAAACTAGGAGTAAAGCTGGTTCCCAACCGGGACTAAATCTCATATCTGTAGTAGTGGGTAGATAAAACAACATACTGAATTTAGGATTTTTCCAATTTAAACAACAAATCTTCTTTGTAAAAAAGATACAAGACAATTAAACTTAATGACCTCGCGTAGTCAGGCAGACAGACACCTTGACATCGATTTGCACCCTAGACGACCGAAATCGGACACCTAGAGGTTAGCAAGAAAACCCTTGCGCGCGCAAACCCTGAGGTACTCTAGCGGGATGTTTAAAGGAGTTTCCATCCACATCCTTGCTCGGCAAGGCTTCCATCCACAATTCCACATCCTCGCTCGGCAAGGCTTCCATCCACAATTCAAACCCTGAGGTACTCTAGCGGGATGTTTAAAGGAGTTTCCATCCACATCCTTGCTCGGCAAGGCTTCCATCCACAATTCCACATCCTCGCTCGGCAAGGCTTCCATCCACAATTCCACATCCTCGCTCGGCAAGGCTACATAGTATCAAAGGATCCTAGCACGCTCTGAACTACTAGCGGAAGAAAGCAAACTACTGGCTCTTTACTTTTAGCTAAGCTCTATTTAGATTCTCAAGTTAATGGTTAGTAGTACTTAGCTAGTAAGAGTTAGCTGATATCTTTTTATTAGCTACATATTCGTTATGTCTCAGATTAAATCAACTTCTAGAATTGTCTTTAAGTTAAACTATTTTATGTTTGACTAAATTTATAGAATAGAGCACCAATTAGTATAACTAGCTACATCATGAAATGTATTTTGATAATGTACTTATTTAATGTCATTGATGTTGCTATCCTTTTCTATAAGACTGCTCAAATTTAAAGTAGATTGACTCGTGGTGATTCTAGAAAATGATTTATTCTCAGATAGAGGGACTCATTTTAAGGTATTAGTTGTGCCATTAGCACAGGTTTTTGGATCCACTAAACCTAATTTTAACAACAAACTATTAGCTCGGACCTAAGAACAACTAGAATGTAAAATCGAAATGAACCGAAAATAAGTGTCGCCCTAGTGGCGGAGTGTAACACCCCTGGTGTTACGAGCTTGCTTAGTGTCGGTGTTTCGAGTTACCAACTAGTAAATTTTTAGTATTGCGCGTCTGGCTCGGATAGTGTGCTTAGAGGACACAAGGTTTATACTGGTTTGGGCAGAAAGTCCCTACGTCCAGTTCGTCATTGCAGCTCGTGTTACTAGCACTGAAAGTTTGTAGTAGGGGTTACAAAAGAGCGGGAGAGAGACAGGTCCTAAGTCTCTGATGTGTGTGTGCTCCCAAGGCGTGTTAGGGCGTGTGTTTTGATGTCTACAGCTGTGTTGAGTGGTGAACCGCCCTCCTCCTGGGACGTCCTGCTTTCTCTTTTATAGACGAAAGGGAAGAGCAGGTTACACAGAGAGAAAGAGGGAGAAGAGCTAAGGAGAGGAAGGCTTTCAGGACCGTCGGGCCTTTCTTTTTCTTTATGCAGGTCACGTGCGACACTGCAGATGGTGACAGGGACGGCTCCATGCTGGGCGCCTGTTCGCCGCTGATGCCACGCCTCGGCATTGTCAGCGGGTTGTGACGTCCCATTCCGTCCCGGCGAGCGACGCGGCGAACCAGTGTGCTGGTCAGCGACCGTACAGGGAGTAGGCAGCATAGTGACCACGCGTCCATCAGTGTTGGTGATGTGAGTTCCCTGGAGTGACATGTCATGGGCATGGATCATGTTGAGATATGCCCGCTCTCTGCACGATGCCAGAAGTTTGATCTTGGGTTGTACTTTCTGGCCCGTAGTGGTTGGCGGCGGTACGTGCTTCCGTTAGGAGCCTCGCCTAAGGGGTCGGGAAAGATAGAGCCCCTGACCCAGAGGCCGGACGAGGCAGAGCCCTTGGCCTAGAGGTCGGGCGAGGCAGGGCCCCCGACCCAGAGGTCAGGCAAGGCAGGGCCCTCGACCCAGAGGTTGGGTGAGGCAGGGGCCCCGACCTAGAGGTCGGGCATGACAGAGCCCGCGCACCTAGGGGGTTGGTTGGAGCTGTTGTCACGCTCTTGATAGCTTGGACGAATCAATGTTGATGACCATTAGCTCCTCCTCTTCGGGTACCCTAGTATTGGTCCCCGATAGTAGCCTCCGAGCCTGTGGAGAAGTAGAATACTCCTTTGGAGGCTTTTCCGAACGAGAGGATTCTGATGGCCTTGGCCTTCTTTTGTCACCCACGGTGTGTCCTAGGGACAACAATTCCCTTTCGTCGTGATTGGACCCCTCAGGGGAATAACCGTGAGATTTGGTGGGTCAAAAAAGGTCTTTCCTGATTCCGACCCCTATGGGGTCTGTCGTTGTGAGACCACGCGTTTGGTCTCCTTGCGAGTCCAACTTTCCTCGAGCCCCCACCCGTAGCAGCGGTTCGGTCGAGGGTCGGCTCATCTTTGTGATCGTCTTCTCTCAAGCGTTTTTTCCGATAAAAACAGAGGGGTTGAGCCATGCCATGATTATCATCTATGGACGAATGATGGTTCTCGGTGAGCTGTTAATGGGCTAGTTCGAGCGGGGCCCCAGCATCCCATTCATGGGGGGTCCGGCTTGGGTCAGCTGGTGAGTGACTCTAGATTCTCTGCGGTCAATCCATATAGTTCTTGGGTCTGTTCGATCGGTCCCGAGGGCTCTCTACCTTTCTTCGAGGAAAAACCATGGATCATATACGGCCAAGACTCAAACGTGGGTCGGGATACCCATGGTGCTGGTGTGCCTAGGTACTTGCTGCTGGCGGGCTCATCCCTTTCCACCCCTCACTCTAAAGGTGCCCGGAGCAGTTGTCTAACCCGTCGATGGGCCAACCTTTGAACTCCTGGGCCTAGACAGGTCGTAGGAGCGTTTTTAGCTCCGTATCCCTCTTACCTGTGATGGATCATGGCATGTTCGGGGAGGCAAAACATCTGGCATGTTTTTTGAGGGATGGCCACAGGTGGCGAGTGCACGCCCCATGACGAGATGTGGTGACAGGTCATGGAAGGCGTGGAGATCTAGGTGGGCGGTTGGTTTCCTCGCACCCGTCGCCCCTATAAGACCAAAGGGTTAGCCCTCCATGTTTCATACGCATGCCTCCATCCTTACCTCCATAGCCACGCCGCCGCCGCCAACGCTTAGGTTTCCTGCCTCCACATCTCCGCCATCGTAGAGCTCGCATCCATTCACCCCCACATTGAATGGATCCGTGGTGCCGTTCTAACATCACCTCCCAGCGCATGGAGGGCCTCGTTTGTCATGGTCTTCTCCACGCGTGGACCTTGGCCGAGGAGTGGTTGCTGCCCGGCATCGAGGATTCACCGTAGCCACTCAATGGCTACGTGGTGTCATTCACCCACTTCCACGAGCATGGGCTCGTGACCCCGCCCATAAATTCCTTTGGGGGTTGCTGCATTTCTACAAGATTGAGCTGTAGCATCTCAATCCCAATAGGATCTAGCACATGGCGGTGTTCGTCATGTTGTGCGAAGGATTCCTAGGGATCAGTCCCCACTTCAACTTGTAGAGGTATTTTTTCGCCGTCAACCTCTAGAAGAAGAGGGAGAAGGGCGGTAGGCAGGAGCTGCACATGCCAATGGGGTGCGCCAGCATCCAACTTTGGAATAATTGGGTTGGCAAGTAACCGTCCATGCGGCTCTCAACGTCCAACAAGGGGTGGCACTCATAGTGGTTCTACCTCAAGAATGCCGCCGCCACCCCTCTACCAGAGTTCATCGGGCGCCTGATCAAAGAGGCCCCAGAGTAGTGGAGGACATGGGGCGTCCCAGAGAAGGACAAGAGGAAGATCTAAGACCACATCGCCTGAAAGGGTTGGGTGTCATCGGGGCTTACCACGCAAGGAGGGTGGCGCCGTAGATGACGTGCGTGCTCCCACTATACGCGATGGCGCTCGAGGCGTCGTTTGATGGAACTATGCTCGCCGAGGCAACGCTCCCCGTCTCTAAGATCGTGTAACGCATCAAGGAGGTGATGGAGCCTTTACGGGATGATGTGGGTGCTGCCCTCGACTTCGTCTACTTAGTGCCGGGGCATCCTCTGATGAGGCCGAAGCCAGGCTACATTGTCCTCATAAGTTTCCCTTTCTCTTGCCTTCTCTTAAATTGATTTCCTGACCCTATGAGACTAACTTTGAGAGGGGAAGGACCGGCCGAGGGACCTCATCCTCATGGATCACCCGGCACTGCTGCCGAGGGATTTGGCCATGAGGGAGGCGAATCACGCCCAGGGCGAGCGGCTGAGGAAGGCAAAGAAGGACAAGAAGAGGAAGAAGTAGCAGAAGCTACGGGCGCGGGAACGAGGAGAGGACACTAACAATGATGGTGATGATGATGAGGTGATGGAGGAAGAAGAAACAATAGCCAACGATATCAAGTGGGACAACCTAGAGAACGATGGTGCGATGACAGGCATCGGTTCATCCTCACAGGCGTTGGGACCCTTCCCCTTCCATGGAGGGAAGGGTACATCTAGGGAGCCAATGGAGGCGGGCCATTCCGATGCCCCCCTAGGTGCCAGCGGAGGTGGGTGACTCTACCGTTACGCCCTAAGAGCCAAGGGGAGCGGGGCGTCCCACCAATGTGCCCAAGGAGCTCCTAGGGGCGAGCTCCTCTGCCTAAGAGCAGGGGACGGGCTTAAAATGGCCTCGTCCCAACGGCACTGATGTGAGTTATCAATTCCTCTGTTTTTCCTATCTTAATCAGATTTCATTGTAAATTATGTTTTTTGTCCCTTTGCAGCATCGGTAGGCAGCGGAATCTTTTAGCGCTGGCGCTAAAGAAGAGCATCGCTCTCCAATCAGGGTGGCGGCTGGTGTCGTGCTCATTTCAGATGGGAGTGGCCCTAGTGTGACCGTGCCTACACCCTCAGCGGGACGGGGGGACACAGGTGTTCAAGGGGCGGCTTCAAAGGTCATGGAGCAGCCGGTGATGGCTGTGATACCGTTGCCAATGCTGGGGTGGACGGGGCCACCGACCGTGCTCATGGCGCTGACCGTGGTGGGCGCGGCGCAGCTGGTCATGACCCCTTTCGTCATGGCAGGGATGTCACGGCGAGAGGGGTCGGTGGCGCTTGGGGCCGGTAGGGAGTTGTCCCTGACCCTAACATCGGTGGGCAGTGGTTTGCCCGTGCAGGGTGAGCCCCTGCTCTAGTGGACGGATCCATAGGATTTGGTGTTGACCCTTTTTACCCTTAACGATGCCATAGAGAGCATGGAGCGGGAGAGCCTCGACGTTGGGATCATGTCTATGGTCGAGGCCCTAGACCATGCCATGGGTTCATTGCGCGATGTTGTTGTTCCCTCTAGCCGGGTATTGCTTGGTCCTGCTTTTTTCCCTTTTCTTCCTCTATATACTTTTTATATCCTGACCATCATCTCCCTATAGTCCTTATAGCTTGCACCCGGCGGAAATCTCTATTCCTTTGTCAACAGAAGGAAGCCTAGGGCCGCCTCGTCGAGGGCGCAAGGCTACACAGGGAGGTGACATCTTAGCTCATTGCCGCCCAGCAGAGGGTGGTCGAGTTGACTCCCGTCATCGAGGAGGCAACCAATCTTCAATCGTGGGTGGCCGAGGCCCGTCGAGATGCTAACAACGCCTAGAAGGCATTCGAGGCCCTATCAGTGAGGTCACGGAAGGATGAGAAAGAAACCGCTAGGGTCAAGAAGGAGCAGGATGAGTTGCTCCAAAAGGACGCTAGAATACTTGACCTTCTAGGTAATGTTGAGAAAGAAAGGGATCTGAAGCTAGGGCAAAAGAGAAGCTCATAGCCCTAGAGAAAAGGGCGAGCCTAGATGCTGTGGTGGGATGAGCTAATCCAAACCACAAAGAGGCTCTGCTCGGAACATGGCATGGCTCATGAGGAGCGTGACTAGGCTTTCCAAGAGTGTGACTAGGCCTGCCAAGAGTGCAACAACATGCGGCAGAAGGTCGGCTCCCTCTAGGCCGAGGTCAAGAGGGAGATGACTCGGAAGCTGGAGGCCGAGAGTGTTTCTACCAGGCTAGCTATGGATCTCACTGAGGTGAGGAAAAATATTTAGGCAGAGAGTGATGAGCTCGGTGTCCTAAGCGCCACCCTCAGAGTGGTCTGCGATGACCTTGAGGTGGTGCGGTTGGAGGGTACCAGCTCACTCATGGCTCATGTCGTCGAGATCACAGCTTGAGTGCGCCAACTCGAGAGGAATGCCCTTCGTGCTAGGGACAATTAGTCCTTCGCGATTGCTTGTTCTCATTATGGGGATAGCATCAATCTAGAGGCGATGAGCTAGGGCTACGTGCCCAGTTATGAAGTCCATGAGCTAGAGGAGATTGAAATGGCTGCGGCTCCCCTTTCGCACTACCTGGCAGACAAGATAGAAGGCATAGTTCTTCCCTAGAAGGGCTAGTTAGTTAAATAGGTCGGGCGGTTGTTTTTGTAATAAGCAGACAATTTCCATCCATTTTGTTTCATTTGAACAAGTTTGTTCTTTCATTTTAGTTGAACAAGTCTGTTCTTTTGTTTTATTTGAACAAATTTGTTCTTTCTCCTTTTATGTGTAAAAAAGGGTTAATGCGTTCTGACCCTTCTTGTTGTTAAGACAGTCGAGCTCACAGTGTGGGCGGGAAACTTTGGTCACGCTGGTAAGAGTGCTGTAGTCGCTGGTGCATAGGTTTCTTGCAGTCCAACCAGTTTCACTCGGCGTTTGTTTCTGCAAACCTTGCCTCTAGGTTTTTAACCATGAGAAAGGGTCAGGCATGGTGACTGTTTCAGAAAGGGTATATATATCCTTATCAGCCTCCGAGTGAGACCTGACCCCTTGCCATTGTTGGGGTTAGGATTCACTAAAGATCAAGGGGACGATAGCAAAAACTAGTAGGTTAAAGCGTCTCTTGTTTTAGAAACATTATTCTTAGTTTTTGTACGTACCTCCTCCCTAGGATTCGAGCCATCATTCTGTGACCACGCATTCGGTCTCCTTGTGAGTCCGACTTTCCTCGAGCCCCCACATGTAGCAAGGTTCTGGTCGAGGGTTAGCTTGTCTTTGTGATCGTCACCTCATCCATGGTTTCAGCAACCGGAGAGATTGAGCTAACATCACTTGCCTCGATGGATCGAGTGTTGTGCTCATTGAGCTCGCTAATGGGCATGCCCAAGAGGAATTTGGATCCATCATTTGTAATGGGGTCGGCATAGCCCTCATGTGGAATTTCACCGCTCCTTAACCCACCTCCTGGCAGAAGCCCGAGTCATTCCGAGGACCGATTTAGGTGGCTCGCTGGCCTCTCGTCGATGGAGATTCTATGGGCATGGCTCGAGGTTAAGATTGAACGAGAAGATCGAGATGACCCTGTCTGCTTCTGAGTGGGTCAGGCAATGGCTGCTAGGGCTCATCTATGTTTTCTCCCCTTGCTTTGTTTGACGTGAGGTAGCCTTGAGCCCTTTGCAAGCTGGCCTTTGAACACTGGTCGGTTGTCGCTCATGTTGACATGAGGTGGCCTTGAGCCCTTCGTGGGCCAGCCTTCGAACCTTGGTCGGTTGTCGCTCATGTTGAATGAGATGATTGTCACTTCATGTCGCGACGCGAAGCATCATGATGCAATAATTGCATATATGATGCTTGGATGTATGAGAATGAATGAATGAATGCTCATGCACTATAAAAGTAAAGTGGGGGTTGGTAAAGTTACCTCGATGGGTCGAGTGATGGGTTCGAGGAGCTCTTATCAGATATGTTCGAGTGAAATCTGGATCCATCATTCATGATGGGGTTAGCATCACTCGCATGGGGCATCCTACTGCCCCTTACCCCTCTCTCGGCAGCAGCCTGAGTCATTCGATCGACTTGGGTGACCTATTGGCATAGGACATACCTCGGTGGCTTGAGTGACAGGTTTGGGGAGCTCTTATTAGATATGTCTGAGTGGAATCTGGATCCATCATTCATGACGGGGTCGACATCACCCACATGGGACATCCTACCGTTACTTACCCGTCTCTTAGCAGTGGCCAGAGCCGTTCAATCGACTTGGGTGACCCATTGGCATAGGACTTACCTATGAAGATAGAGGATGAGATCAACCCCCCCCCCAAGAAATTAGTTAGGCAGATAAGCCAGGCGGTGAACTCATAACAAGTGAACAAGCTCTTAGATTTAGTTACAGCCAAATAAATTTTTTGCCCTTCTCCCCCTTTTGTATAAAAAGGTTAATGCATTCTAACCCTTTCTGTTGTTAAGGCTATAAAGCTCAAGGTGTAGGTGAACAAACTCTGATCACGCCGGTGAGCAAAAGCGCCGTAGCCACTACAGCGTAAGTTTCTTGCAGTCCGACCAGTTTTACTCAGCGTTCATTTCTGCAACCCTTGCTTCTAGATCTTAACGTGAGAGAGGGTCGGGCACAGAGAATGTTTGCCAGGTGGATATACTCTTAAATGCATACTGACTCTTTCAGTAGTTAAGGCTAAAGAGCTTAGGGTGTAAAAAAAACTCTGATCATGCTGGTGAACAAAAATGCCATAGCTGCTAGGGTGTAGGTTTCTTGGAGTCCAACCAGTTTTACTCAGCATTTGTTTTCGCAACCCTCGCTTCTAGGTCTTAACATGAGAAAGAGTCAGGCATGGAGAGTGTCTATAGGATAGATATGCTCTTATCAACCATTGAGTGAGGCCTGTCCCTCTACCGTTGCTGGGGTTGGGTGTCACTAAAGATTGAGGAGTTGATAGCAAAACTGATAAGAGAAAGCATGCATAAATTAAGGGTAAAAGCAACATAGCTGTTCGATGTTCTAGGCATTGACAAAGACTTCATCGTCGATGGTCCTAAGCTTGTAGGTGCCTGGTCGGAGCACCTCCGCAATGACATACGGTCACTCCTATGGCGGAGAGAGCTTGTGGCGGTTCTTGTTGCTCTGGACAAGGTGGAGCACTAAGTCTCGACGCTAAGGGCCTGACCCTGCACTTGACGCCTATGGTACCAGTGTAACGCTTGCTGGTACTTAGGCGAGCGGAGGAGGACAATGTCATACGCTTCATCTAGCTGGTCCATGGCATCCTCAAGGGATGCCTCGGCTCCCTATTCATCATACGCCCTAACCCTTAGCGCTCCATAGTCGAGGTCGGTCAGGAGGATAGCCTCATAACCGTTCTCAAACTCTAGAGCACCACGAGGAGTTCCATGACCCATCATCTGCCAAACTTGTTCAACCGGTTGAAGATCCTAGGCTTAAGGACTTGTAGGACCATGCTGTTCACACGCTCGACCTGCCCATTCGTACAGGGGTGCCCACGGTGGCCTAATCGACATGGATGTGGTATTCATCACAGAATCATAGGAACTTCTTACCGGTGAACTATGTGTCGTTGTTTGTGATAATGGAGTTTGGGACTTCAAAGCGATGGATGATGTCAAGTACAACACGGCTTGCTCAGACTTGATTGCGAACATCGGTCGAGCCTCTATCCACCTTGTAAACTTGTCTACGGCAACAAGCAAGTACATATAGCCCCTGGGCACCCTCTTGAGAGGTCCAACCAAATTAAGCCCCCACTCCACAAACGGCCACATGATGGGGATCGTTTGGAGTGCTTGGGCCGGTAGGTGGGTCTGCCGAGCATAGTATTAACACCCTTCACAGGTGCAAACAATCTGTTCAGCATCGACTACTACGGTCGACCAGTAGAAGCCTTATCAGAACACATTTCTAACTAGGGTCCTAGGCGTGGCATGGTGCCTATAGACCCCACCGTGGATATCACTCAGCAATTGCTTCCCTCGTTTGATGGGGATGCCATGCTGTAGGATCCCGGTGTTACTTCAATAAGGACAAAGGACTTGGCGTGACGCGCGAGCCACAAAACTGCTATTTTGTCTATTGGTAGTGCCTCATGGAAGAGGTAGTCGAGGCAAGGCATCCTCCAGTCAGCCAAAGAGTCAGGCTCTATCACTGGATCCTCATCAAGCTCCATGACTTCGGGGTCAGATGGAGCCGATGGCTGGTCCACCCCGGAGCCTGGGGCAGGGGGCCTATCGCTGGTCCATTTTGGCTCCTTGTAGTGGACTGAGCACTTGTACTGATCACTGGCGAAGATGCCCATCAGCACCGGCTCTCGGTTAGACACCATTTTTGCCAGCACGTCGCCCACCTCATTGAGACGCATCGAGATGTGATTGAGCTCGAGATCGTCGAACTTGTTCTCTAGCTGGCGAACTTCTTGGCAATATATGGCCATCTTGGTGTTGTGGCAGCTTGATTCCTTTATGACTTGGTCGATGACCAGCTGGGAGTCGCCCTGGACATCATGCCATTGGATACCCAACTCGATAGCGATTCGTAGGCCATTGATGAGTGCCTCATATTTGGCCACATTGTTGGAGGAGGGGAAATAGATGCGAACCATGTACCTCATGCGTACCTCAAGGGGCAAAACGAAGACTAGCCCCACGCTAGTGCCTTTCTTCATTAGTAATCTATCAAAGTACATCGTCCAGTACTCTTGGTCGATGGCTATTGGCGGCATTTGTATCTCGGTCCATTCTGCAACGAAATTAGCCAGCACTTAGGACTTGATGGCCATGGGGGCATATGAAATGCCTTGACCCATTAGCTCGAGTGCCCACTTGGTGATTCTTCTCGTGGCATCCCTATTTTGGACAACCTCGCTGAGAGGGAGGGACGTCATGATCATCACTAGATGCGGCTCAAAGAAGTGACACAACTTCCTCTTGGCGACGAGGACAGCGTATAGGAACTTCTAGATTTGGGGGTAGCGGGTCTTGGAATTGGACAATACCTCACTAATGAAGTACACAGGACGCGGCACTTTGAGGGCGTGTCCCTCCTCTTCTCGCTCTACCACTAGGGCGACGCTAACCACTTGCATGGTGGCCGTAATTTAGAGTAGAAGCGGTTCCCCGTCGATCAGGGAGACCAGGATCGGGGCCTTTGTTAGGAGCTACTTGACCTTGTCAAGTGCCTCCTAGGCCTCGGGGGTTCATTCGAAACAGTCGGCCTTATTTAGAAGCCAATAGTGGGAGAAACCTCATTCACCGAGGCGCAAGATAAAGTGGCTGAGCACGATGAGGCACCCTGTAACTCGTTGTACCCCTTTATGTTCTGAATTGGGCCTATCCTCATGATGGCCAAGATCTTCTCTAGGTTGGCTTCGATGCCACACTCAGAGACAATAAAACGTAGCAGCATACCCCTTAGGACCCCAAAAATGCACTTCTCAGGGTTGAGCTTGATGCCATTCGCTCAGAGTTTCATGAAGGTGTGCTCTAGGTCGGTTATGACCTGGTCAGCCCATTTGGATTTGTCCATGATGTGATCCACATAGGCCTCAATGGTCCACCTGATGAGATCCCTGAATCACTTGAGCATGCAGCATTGGTATGTAGCCCCCTTGTTTTTTAGACCGAATGGTATTATGATGTAGCAGAATGATCCAAACATGGTGATGAAAGACGTCGTGAGCTGGTCAGACTCTTTCATTGTGATTTGATGGTACCTAGAGTATGCATCAAGAAAGCAAAGGGTTTCACACCCTGAGGTCGAATTGACTACTTGGTCTATCCGTTGCCAAGGAAACAGATCCTTTGGACATGATTTGTTGAGACCCATGTAGTCAACACATATTCTCCATTTCCCACTCTTTTTTCATACAAGAATGGGATTGGCTAACCACTCGGGGTGGTATATTTCCTTGATGAACCTGGCCGCCAAAAGCTTCGCAATCTCCTCGCCGATGGCCCTGTGTTTCTCTTCATCAAAGCGACGCAAGAGCTACTTCATCGGCTTGGAGCCTGGCCTGATCTTCAAGGTGTGCTCAGCGACTTCTCTTGGATTGTCTGGCATGTCCGAGGGTCTCCACGCAAAGATGTCTATGTTGGCATGGAGAAAGTTGACGAGCGCACTTTCCTATTTAGAGGAAAGCGTGGTGCCAATGCACACCACTTTGCCTTTAGAACCACTAGGGTCTATGAGGACCTCCTTGGTGCCTTCTATAGGCTCAAAAGACCCAGTTGACCGCTTACGGTTAGGTGCTTTTTCAATGACCTCCTCCCTAATGGCCGCAAGCTCTCTAGAGGCAACAATTGTCACAACGTGTTCACAACACTCGACCTTGCACTCATAGGCATGCTGGAAGGATGTGCCGACGGTGATGACCCCACATGGACCCAACATCTTCAACTTTAGATAGGCATAGTTGGAGATGGCCCTGAACTTCGCGTAGCATGGATGTCCTAGGATGACGTGGTAGGTTCTGTGGAACCTAATTACCTAGAAGATGATGGGCAGATTGATCTGCCTAAGTGGCATGGCCTGCTTTCCAGTCGTGATGCCATGGAAAGGTGCCCCGGTAGGCCGAATGCGTGATCGGTCGATGCCCATGGCATTGAACATTTTGGCATACATGAGGTTGAGGCCACTGCCTCCATCCATCAACACTTTGGTGAGCTACTTTGTGCCGATGATCGAGTTGACCATGAGCGGATATCTTCCTGGCTTTGGGACGCTTTCCCAATGGTCAGTCCGATCAAAGGTTATGGCGGACTCCGACCATCGGAGGAAAGTAGACACGACCGTCTCGGCCATATAGACCTCACGACGCATAAGCTTTTGGTGGCGCTTGGAGTCATAGGCCACCGACCCCCCGAAGATCATGAGGCAGCCATCCAGCGTCGAAAAGCCATCATCCTTCCCCTTGACATCATTCACAGTTGGCTTGGGCTTCTTCCTATGCTCCCCCTTATTGGAGCCTCTAGACAAGAATCGCTTTATGAGGACGCAGTCCTTGTATAGGTGCTTGATAGGGAAAGTATAGTTCGGGCATGGCCCTTCAAGCAGCTTCTCGAAGTGGTCCAGGGTACCCTCGGTAGGATTCTGACCCCCCCTTGCAGTTGGCTATGGCCACGAGCAAGCTCTCATGCTACTGCTTGTTCTTCTTCTTGTTGGGACGGTTGGAGGCGCCTTCGTCGGTGTTCACGTCCCACTTCACCTTGCCTTTGAGGTGGTCGAAAATCACTACAACCGCCTCCTCGCCCAAGACATGGCTAGTGGCGATGTCGAGGAGTTCTTTGGTGGTTTGTGGGCTCTTACGTCCTAGCTTGTGGACCAGGGACTCGCAGGTGGTCCTAGACAGGAAGGCTCCTATGATGTCAGTGTCGACGACATTGGGCATCTCGTTACACTGTCGGGAGAAGCGCCGAATGTACCCATGAAGAGTTTCCTTGGACTTCTGTCAACAGTTTTTGAGATCCTATGGGTCCCTAGGTCATGCGTATGTGCCCTAGAAGTTTTCTACAAAGATCTCTTTTAGGTTCGCACAACTTTGGATTTGGTTGGGCAGAAGGTGTTTGTGGTAGAACCGCCTAATCTAGTGCCTCCTAGGAGTGCTCGTCTTCTATTAGACACTAAGCAACCAAAGGAGAACACTAAATTACTTGTTCCGTCGGGACACCCTAGGGGAGAACTCAAAAATTCATATTTTTCCACCAGGATCACAAATGAGAGAATAAAGCTTATATCATTCTTAACCATTTCTTAGATCACTTTTAAAACAACATCAGAGTATAACATTTATTATTATAATAGCGGAATGTAATTATATTATTAGAGTTATGAATAATTTAATTGAAGAGCGGAAATAAATAGCTATTCATGGCATGATGAAGCATTGATAAATAAACTATGACAACAGTTTATAGAACTTCTGTTTATAAAAACATCTGGTAAGAGTTATAAATAAAAACTATGATCGCAACGTAAAGAAAATCCTCTCTAAGCCCACCAAAAGGAATCCACACACAAGAGTCAGCTCTAGCATCCACCTGTCACTAGCAACAGGGGGAATAAAACTCTGAGTACTCAATTGTACTCAGCAAGACTTACCCAATAGGAAAAAAGAAAAGACTCTAAGGATATGCAAGGCTATCTAGCTTGTGGGTTTATTGCATTTGTAGAAAGCATTACTAAATGTGTGTCCTTATATTCGATTTTTATTAATAGCCGCATTGGTTCATTAACTAACCATTCTATATAATCACATGTGCTACTTTCAAGCAGGTGGTAAGCAAGTAGATTTTTCTTTTCTTTCTATCTTTCATTTTTCATTTCTTATTACGGTGCTAGAGTTAAGACAAGCTATACCGGAACGCCGGCGATTCACGAATCAATGCCCCTAGCTAGGTACAATGAAAACACACGCCCCACTTGTACCCAAGGCACAAGCAGGACCAACCTATCACCCTCCTATCCTAGGTGTCCTGATCCCCGTCTAAACTGGGACTCCAAGCCCCCGCCCCTAAGTCCTGGACTCAGTGCGGTGCAAGGACCTCCTAACCTAAAAAAACCACCAAGACAGTCGGTCCAGAAAGAGCCGAATTCACGACAAGAGAGCAACAAATCTTCTAAGCGCCCATACCCAAGTATGTGCCCAGAATAATAAGTCTATGACTTGCCTTAGAGTCTTATGCAATGGTCGCTCCTTAACCGACAAGGACAGGGAAAGCAGTGTAACCAAGCTATGCCATGCGTCTGCGGTGACACAACCTCTTACACCCACTAATACTCAAACTATATCCATGCTCGGTCACCATTTTTCTTTCCACCATTTATATATTTCAAAGTGATAATAATCCAATAATATATTTCCTATCTCTCGCGAGTGACAGTCATCACTCGACTTCTACCGGAGTCCTATAGCATAGCAATCTACACGATCTTGTAATACTAGTAAGACTCATATGATAAAGATATATATATACATATATACATATATATATATATATATATATATATATATATATATATATATATATATATATATATATATATATATATATGCAAGTGGGTTTCATTCAACTCCTTAAAACTTAATGCATAAATATAATTTAAACTGTAGAAAAGTAGGGGTTAAGCACCGGGGCTTGCCTGGGTAAAACATAATCAGAAGTTAGCTTTCCATCATGATGACACGATCATCAAGACACCATTTCTCCAGCAACCCTCGATGACTCCGCGATCCATCCACATCCCTATTATGATATGCAATGCGATGCAAATGCAAAGACATAATTAATCAACTACAACCGTGATTCATAAAAATATGATTTACTCCTCTCAAGTTAACGAGCAAGTTCTAACGATGACAGTACTTAGGCTACGTATCCACGTCATCGAATAAGGCATTATTTTCCAACATATATTTTAGTTATACAATTCCAAGGTGTTTTGTTATCTATTTCATTGATTTAATATATATCCAAACTAGGGCTCAATAGTTAACCTAGTAAACTAATTATTCTAGCGCTACAAAAATTACAGTGAGTAACTAATAATATTAGTAATTTACTGTAAAATTTTCAGAGTCAACACTATCACCGATTTATCACAACAATTTCTAAAAGTTTATATTTTTACAATTTTGAGTACCTTAAATTAATTATATAGATTCCAAGAATATTATCACACTATGTGAACAAAATATACAAAATTGGTTTTACAATTTTTGGATTCCTATACCATTTTTTATTTTTTTTACAATTTAAACTTGAAACCTATTTTAGAAAAGCATTTCAGAAATGGAAAGGGCCGGTGGCCACTAACTGCCCAGCAGCCCTCTTGATCAAGTTTAGCAGTAGACAGGCCCAGGCGACAATGACCGGCCAACCCAGCGGTAGGCAGGCCAATGGCCCAACGTGAGCGGCCTAGCCAAGATAGCCGACGACTCACGCGCGGCGCAGGCACGACGGCAGTCGGCCGGCTCAGCACTGCCGAGCCCACAGGCGTGATGCACATTTTGTAGAAAGAACCCCAAGCTTTTCTCTATTTGTCCCGAGATCCACAAGCACTATTCCTTCGAGTCACGTACTTTGCAATTAACACCCTGTACAAAATTTTACTTTGATTCTTACCCTTCTCAAAACAGAGCCCTGAGCAGATCCACCGACCGGCAGCAGCGGCGACGATGTTGAGGGCTGGGGAAGGCATGGCGGCAATGGAGGCGGTGTGTAGGGGCAGTGAGGGCACTAGCCGCTCCCTTGGGCATTGGCGGCATGGCTAAGGGCGGCTCGAGGCAGCCCGGCCACGGACCCACGTGAGCGACTGCTGGGTTGCGGCGGCGCAACCAAGCAAGGCCTAACGGAGGACACACAGGGTAGCGGCGGGCGGCCATGGCACACCAAGAGGCTACGCAGCATACCCGACTAGCACGTGGTCGATGATGACATAGCCTACGACACAAAAAGCAATGTGTCAGACGTAGGGGGTGGCCCGTCGGTGGGGCACTACAGATGAAAGGCGCGTGGACCAGGCAGAGCTCCACGGGGCAACAGCAGTAGGTGGGCCAGGTGGAGAGGGCGCTGCGGTGCACGGCGTCGGAGGTGAAGTGGCATCGTGCAAGATGCATCGCAGCATGGCGACCGGATGGTCCTATGGTGGGAGCACGCCAGCGGTGAGCAGCGCGTGCACGAGGATGCCTTTATGGCAGCGGTAGCGCAGGTGCTACACACGAGCATGAGGCGTGGCTATGGCAGGGGCGCGCGACATGGGGTAACAAAGGAGAGCGCTGGTACTCACTGAGGAGCAGGGAAGGGGGTGGCGCTAGGGCGTCAACGGGCACAGCCACTGTGATGGTGCGGGCACATGGGAGGGCAGCGCGCAAAACTACAGGTCTAGTGCGACAGAGGGGCACGGGCGTGGCAATTTCGACGGCGCAGGCACGGTGACTACGGGTGTAGCCCCAGGCAGATGTTGCGGGGCAAGGCAACTAATGAGGGCAGGGAAGGCAGCGCTGTAGGATGGCTCCATGGCTCCAGCAGCCTAGTGTGCTCGTGCGCGGGGAGGAAGAGGAGGACGCCGGTGAAAAGCGCTTGCGCATGCTCGCGAGGATGGAAAAGGGTGGCTATGGCGGATTGGAGCTAGGACGCCCTTTTAGCAGCAGAGAAGAAAAGGAAGGAAGAGGCAATGTGAGTGAGGCAACGTCAAGGTGCAACGTAGAGACAAAGCTGAGATAGACAGAGATAAGCCAAGGCAGGAAGCAGAGGCAGTACGCCAAGGGGCACAGGGTGAAGCGCTAGAACTGGCAGTGAGGGAGGGAAAACAAGCAGAGTAGCACCCGACAGCAGCAAGGACAACACATGCTCCACGTGCTACGACATGGCACAGAAGCAGCCAGGGAAAAGAAAGAGCAAGCAATCGACTTGATAGTGCGGCGCGATGCAATAATTTGGGTGATTCAAGCATTTAGGACGACAGCTCTCGTGGGTACGTTACTAATTTATCTAGGGACTAAAACGAGTCTATTCATAAATGTAAACATGTCACTATACCAAAGCTTTTCAACTGAGCATGCTTATCAAAATAAACATGTGAGTATATATATGTGTATATATATATATATCGTTCTATTTATTAATGGATTTTATTTTATTTATAAAAGTTTATTTCATGCTTAATCTAATAGAACGGACCGTTCGCTAGAATCATCGTTCAACATCCCTAAATATCTTTACGCACTGAATAATTGAACTTGGGTGTTTATTCGAGTCCACAAAACTGGGTCACACATGATTCGCTCATCGCATCAAGTATGTTTTAAATAAAAAATCCGAGAAACCTGTTTTTGAAAATTTTACTTAGGCCTAGATCACGGTGTTAAACGAGCTCGTAACACTAGGGGTGTTATACTGTTACAGCCATGTTCGCGCTGAGTTGGCCAGGAACAATGGAAGGTTGCAGATAATAAAATCATCATTATTTGCTCCACCGGCTTGGCAAGAGAGCCGATAATCCTTGAGCCACAGTTCGGGGTTCATTTCCCCTGAGTATTTCAGGATATTGGTCGATGATCGGTACCGTGGTAGGAAGACAACGTTGATGATGTGTCGGCCAAAGGCCTGAGGTCCCAACAAGTCAGGGCTAGGGCTTCGGTCCTCGCCGCTATCATAGCGTCCACCATGGCGAGGGTGGTAGCCAAGTATAGCCTCCTCCCTCGCATCTCTATGGCTACGCCTGTGGGCGTCGAGGGTGTCGCGCATGTCATGGTGGAGGCTGAGACATTCATTCATTGGGATCGCGGTACGTGGCATGTCGCCTTGTTGCGCCTGGTAGACCGACACGTCCTTGTTGGGTCGCTCTAATGGCGCACACTGGCTGATGCCGAGCTCGTGTCGTCGAAACAGCAAGCTCTCGGCCTGCTGCGCTGCCACACACTCGAGTAGCGTGCAAATCTCGTAATGGGCCCAATGATCCTCGGGCGTCGTGGGCCTCGGATGCCTCTAGAGCAAGGCCTCTGCAGCAACGATGTTCAGGCTTGCCCGGGTGAAGTGTGGGAGGTCTTTGTCGTTCTCGATTATTCTCTAGTTCACGTCGTGGGCCACGGCGCATGCACGCCCATTGTCTCTATGGTGCCCGATCTCTTGCTCGAGCTATGTGCATTCCTGCTTGAGCTAGAGCCATGCTTCCTCGATACCTTGGTGTCAGACCTTCAGCTGCTCTACCCGTAGGCGAGGTGGGGCCCCTACGTCCTCCTCGACCTCATGGTTGAGGTCATTTGTTGGGATAGCCTCTCCCTCATGGATGCTTTCGACATATCCCTCAGGGGTACCTACCATGAAACATTCATGAGAAGGGTGATGGCTCCCCCTACTAGAGTCCGAGTCAGAGCGCGACCGCGATTCTCCTGTGAGGAGGTCGTGGAAAGATTCTATGACATATTTGGTTATCCCCATGAACTTATCATTCGCGGGGGATGGAGGCATGCGTTGCACCACAAGGTGGCCAATGGTCTCTACAGTGTTGTGGACACTCGACTAGAGCGCTATCGGGGCACTCTGGATGAGGTATTCTGGGGAGAGCGGCTCTCCCCTAGCCAGCTATGTCTTGATGTTGACGAACGAGAAGGTGAGGCAACCCATGTCCTCCTAGGATGGTTGGTGTCGGGTACCTTAGAACGGGGTACCCTGAGCGAACATCAAAGGGGTCACTTAAGCCCCATCAAAAAACAAAGCTAGAAGGTAAGTCGTGGGCCCCTCACCCGCCACGTCCGAGCCCGCCAGGCTCTCCACCTTGCCTCGAACCTCGCGCAGGAGGTCTCGGCGTCCTGACGCAATCTCCGCCTCACGCGAGGCTCCCCACGGAAGGCCTCGGTAGGGAACACAATCTCTGCCTCATGAGAGGCTCTTCATGGAAAGCCTCAGTAGGGGGTGCATTCTCTGTATCGCGCGATGCCTCTCACAGAAGGCCTCGGCAGGGAGTCTGATCTCCGTCTCGCGTGAGGCTCCGCTCTCCATCTCGCGCAAGGCCTCATTCTCTGTGTCACTCGAGGCCGGTTCGTCCGTAGCCCATCGCCCCCCACCTCGACCGACCCTCCCGACATCACGTCATGTCTCATTAATACTTCAACCACTCCCACAATCTCAGCCGGACGATGACTCGATGCCACAGAATGGCCGATGGGACCTGAGGTCGCATCAGCGCCATACCAGCTAGGACAGGGCACAGCGGGGATTACCGGCCACTATGTTCTGACGCTGTGCCCATGATCAGCGCCCATCCTACATTGTGTCCCGCGATCCCCGCCTCGAAAATAACATCGCACAGACAACTTGGCCCGGGTCATCACTGCCTCCCAGCCGACGCACCAGATGAGCCGCCCACTCGAGGCCTCAGCACTGTGCACCAAGGTCTCGGCTATCTTGAGGTTTGTGCCCACCGAGACCCCCCACCACGGTGCAGCCTCGGCACCGACTAAGCCTCAGCCTTGCACACAGTCCGTCCATAGCGGCTTGCACGTCCACCATCACACCCACTCCGAGGCAGTCTCGGGGCTCCCACGACGCATAGGATCGGATGGGACTAGCACGCTGCCCTAGTGCTCTAAGGACAGACCACTCTGACGACCACGCCGCCATAGGAACAGGCCATAGGGCTTGGACATGCCGCCCCTATTGGCATGACGCCGCATAGTTAACACATGTATTGCCCTTGTCCTTCCTTCAACTATAAAAGGAGAGGACTTGTGCCACTTAGAAAAATAGAGAAGAACACCTTGTAACACACACACGCACACATCCCAGCCGCCTGAGAGCAACGTCTCAAGTGGCCCACATGACACCTTGCCAAGACCTAGGACTAGCTCCCTCTCTCCCCTAGCTTGTAACCCCCTACTACAGGCACTTCGGTGCAAGGAATACAAGATCGATCTCTTAGACTGGACGTAGGGCATCGATTGCCTAAACCAGTATAAACCTTGTGTCTCTTTGCATTACCATCTGGGATTAGGGGCACGCAGTTTAAATTCACTGGTTGGTTGAGGACCCCCCTAGTCCAAAACACCAACAGTTGGCGTGCTAGGTAGGGGCCTCTGCGTGTCAGTTTTGTCATCCCAGCAAGTTCCGGATGGCAGACCCCGTACGACCATTGCGTCTCGGCATAGTGGTTTGGTTTGGGAGCCTAGAGTTCATGTCTCTAGGGCATGAGTATGACATGGTACTCCTCACTCCTTGAGCCCCACCAACCGATGATAAAGTCACGCACCAGCAGCCCAGGCGCAGGCAGCGCCCGGGCGGCCACTCTCGCCGCGCTCGCTAGGCACGACGTGAGCAAGACCGCCCCGATGCAACGTGAATCCAAGGCGGCACGCCGCTCCCTGCCGATATCCTATGACTAGCAGTTGGCATGGAGTCCCTAGCTAGGGACCTATCTAGCCTGAGCTTGGACAAAGGAAAATCGTTGATGGCACGCGGCGATGCCCAGTCGTCAAGCTCCGCTCCACCACTCCCTAAGGAGCTGATCCCGGCGGAGCAGAGTCTGGCGACAGCACCATCCCCATTCCCCTTTGGGTTGAGAAATGCCGCCGCCTCTTATGCCTACGCTTATGCTACCGCTCACAAGGATCCCTTAGAACGCCGCCAGCGCTTCACTCTCGACCTAAGCACCCACGCTGACTCCTCGGAGGAGGATGAGGCATGTCTCAGAGTGGATTTCTCTGGACTCCATGACCCTAGGGCTATGCGCCAGTTCTTGGCCGCAAGCGACTACTGCTTAGGCTACTCCGACTCCGACGACGAGGGCACTTATGACCCCACTCGCGAGTGTTTTCATGTTGGGCTTGGGATGCCGAGAGCAGGCGAGGAGGACAAGGGGGCGGGCAGCCATTCCCTGCTTTGCCCAGGTACAAGCGCTGCCACACCACCACGCATTGTCCTAACGGCCGCATGAAATGAGAATGCTGCTCTTGCGTGACCTCAGCGCCTAGACCTAGAATAACTCCGTGAGCTCCAGGCCAAGGTTGAATAAGACTGACTTCTTCTACAGCAGCTTCAAGACTCTCTCGAACAGGAGCAGCGAGGTCACGGCAAAGGTAGAGGAGCCCGACGAAGGGCCCACGATGTACATCACTGCATCCACAACGACGAAGGGAGCGAGCAACCCCTAGTCTTCAATTGCGCTAGCTAGAACGTCGCGGCTACGGCAATGCTGGTCCACGCGATGCCCAAGCCTTCAACCACAGAGGGGCGGTGGGTCCACGGTGAGCTCTGAGATCTCCTAGAGACCGCCACGGTACAGCAGGCCAAAAGTTCCGCCTCCCGATGGCACGGGGGCACCTCGAACTTGCCCGCAGCCCTGCCTCGGTAGGATAGGGAAGCCTCGGTTCGTCCCGAGCCCGCTCGAGCACCGATAGCCCACAGGACCCCCGTGCTTCTGGACCACCTCGGCCATCGATGTGAGGCATAGGGAGATCATAAGGTGGTCAGTAGGCGATGACGCCACAACAACGAAGGGCCCGCTCGGGGTTACCACCCGCACTGAGGTGGCCGCTATGACAGCGAGGAGGACCGCAGTCCTTCTCCTGAACTGCTAGGCCCTCAGGTCTTCAGCAGGGCCATACGCGCTGCCCTTTTCTCGGCCCGGTTTTGGCAACCAGCCAATCTAACGAAATATAGCGGCGAGACCAACCCCGAACTCTGGCTTGCCGATTACCGCCTGGCCTGCCAGCTAGGTGGCGTGGATGATGACCTGCTCATCATCCACAACCTCCGCTTGCTCTTGTCAGACTCAGCGCGAGCCTAGCTCCAGCATCTTCCTCCCTCACAAATCCACGACTGGCGCGACTTGGTTAGGATCGTTGTCGGGAACTTCCAAGGCACATACATGCGCCCTAGGAACTCCTGGGACCTTAAAAGCTGTCGCCAGAAGCTGGACAAGTCTCTCCGAGACTTCATTCGGCGCTTCTCCAAACAGTGCACTGAGTTGCCCAGCATCAGTGACTCAGAGATCGTCTAGGCTTTCCTCTCTGGCACCACCTGCCAAGACCTGGTTCGAGAGTTAGGTCGGAACGTACCACGCTCCGCTGCTGCACTCCTCAACATCGCCACCAACTTCACCTCGGGTGAGGAGGCTGTCGGAGCCATCTTCCCCGACAGCGACACCAAGGGTAAGCGAAGGGATGAGGCCCCCGAGGCCTCAGCCTACCACCTCCCCAAGAGAAAGAAAAAGGGGCGCCTAGGGAAGCAGGAGGTCCTGGAGGCTGATTTGGTCGGGGCCATAGAACGCAAGAATCCGCAAGGCCCCAGAGGCCCTAGGCCTTTCGACGACATGCTTAAGAAACCCTACCCTTACCACCAAGGCCCGGTCAAGCATGCCCTCGAGGATTGCTCCATGCTACGATGTTACTATGCTAGGCTCGGGCTCCCTGATGACGATGCCAAGTAGAAGGGTGCTGGCGACCAGGATGAGGACAAGGACGACGGGTTCCCCGAGGTACGCAACACCTTCATGATCTTCGGTGGACCCTCGGCGCGCCTTATGGCACAGCAGCGTAAGAGGGAACGCCGAGAGGTCTTCTCGATCAAGGTGGCCACCCCCCAGTACCTCGACTGGTCTCAGGAGGTGATCACCTTCGCTCGAGATGACCACCCTGACCATGTTCCGAATCCTGGGCAGTACCCACTAGTTGTTGACCCGATCATCGGTAACACCCGACTCTCCAAGGTGTTGATGGATGGAGGCAGCGGCCTCAACATCCTCTACGTCAATACCCTGGAGCTCTTGGAGATCGACTGGTCGAGGCTCCAAGGCAACATCGCCCCCTTCCATTTCATCATGCTAGGGAAGCGCACATGACCCATCGGGTGCATCGACCTTCCCGTCTGCTTCGGCAGACCCTCCAACTACCACAAGGAAGTCCTTACCTTTGAGGTAGTCGGGTTTGGGGGAGCCTACCATGCCATCTTGGGGCGGCCGTGCTACGCCAAGTTCATGGTAGTCCCCAACTATACCTACCTCAAGCTCAAGATGCTAGGCCCCAGCGGTATCACCACGATTGAGTCCACGTACGAACATGCATACGACTGTGACGTTGAGTGCATCGAGTACGCCGAGGCTCTTGCAGAGGCCGAGACCCTCATCGCCCACCTCGACCAACTCAGTGGCGAGGTGCCTGACCCCAAGCGTCATGCGGGGGCATTCGAGCCCGCGGAAGCCATCAAACTCGTCCCGGTCAACCCCGCCTGCCTCGACAACCGAGCACTGAGGATCAGTGCCACCCTCGACATCAAATAGGAAGCCGTGCTCATCGACTTTCTCCGTGCAAATGCCGACATGTTCGCATGGAGTCCCTCGGACATGCTGGGCATACCAAGGGAGGTCGCCGAGCACGCCCTGGACATCCAGGCCAGATCTATACCGGCAAGGCAACGCCTGCGCCGCTTTGACAAGGAAAAGCGTAGGGCCATCGGTGAGGAGATACAGAAACTCTTGGCGGTCAGATTCATCAAAGAAGTGTCCCACCCAGAGTGGTTGGCTAACCCTGTGTTAGTCAAGAAGAAAAATGGAAAATGGAGGATGTGCGTAGACTACACCAGTTTGAACAAAGCCTATCCAAAAGTCCCCTTTCCATTACCTCGAATCGATCAAATTGTTGATTCCACTGCAGGGTGCGAGACCTTGTTTTTCCTTGATGCGTATTCTAGTTACCATCAAATCAAGATGAAAGAGTCATACCAGCTCGTGACTTCTTTCATCACACCATTCGGCATGTACTGCTACGTGACTATGCCTTTTGGCCTCAGAAACATAGGTGCCACGTACCAGTGGTGCATGACCCAGGTCTTTGGCGACAACATTGGGTGGACCGTCGAGGCCTACATAGACGACATTGTGGTCAAGACCAGAAAAGCCGAGGATCTCATCGACGACTTGAGGATAACCTTCAAATGCCTTAGAGAGAAGGGCATCAAGCTCAATCCCGAGAAGTGTGTGTTTGGGGTCCCCCGAGGCATGCTCTTGGGGTTCATAGTCTCAGAATGCGGCATCGAAGCCAACCCGGAGAAGGTCTTAGCCATAACCAGCATGGGACCAATCAGAGACCTTAAGGGAGTACAGAGGGTGATGGGATGCCTTGCGACCCTGAGCTGCTTCATCTCGCACCTTGGCAAAAAAGGTTTGCCTCTGTACCGACTCTTGAGAAAATCTGAGCGTTTTTCTTGGACCCCTGAGGCCAAAGAAGCCCTCGACAGACTCAAGATGCTGCTCACAAATCCTCCCGTCCTGGTACCCCCGGCTAGGGAAGAGGCCCTCTTACTCTATGTCGCCGCAACGACCCAAGTGGTCAACGCTGCCGTAGTGGTAGAGAGGCAGGAAGAGGGGCATGCTCTGCCCACCCAACGTCCGGTTTATTTCATCAGTGAGGTGCTCTTCGAGACCAAAGCACGCTACCCCCACATCTAGAAGCTGGTCTACACCATGGTCCTGGCCCAGCACAAATTGCGTCACTACTTCGAGTCTCACCTAGTAACTGTGGTATCATCTTTTCCCCTGAGGGAGATAGTTCAAAACCGGGAGGCCTCGAGCAGGATAGCCAAGTGGGCCGTCGAGCTTATGGGGAAACCTTGACTTTTGCACCTCGAAAAGCGATCAAGTCTCAGGTCTTGGCTGATTTCGTGGCTGAGTGGACAGACACCCAACTGCCACCTGCTCAAACTCAGACGGAGTGCTGGACCCTGTACTTCGATGGATCCCTGATGAAAACTGGGGCAGGCGTGGGTCTGCTGTTCATCTCGCCCCTCGGAGTACACATGCGCTACATGGTGCAGCTCCACTTCGCCGCCTCCAACAACATGGCTAAGTATGAGGCCCTCATCAACGGCTTACAAGTCGCCATCGAACTTGGGGCACGGTGCCTCGACATCCAAGACGACTCACGGCTCGTCATAGATCAAGTGATGAAGGAGTCAAATTGCCTCGACCCCAAAATGGAGGCTTACTGCAAGTTGGTATGACTCCTAGAAGACAAGTTCAATGGTCTCGAACTAAACCATGTCACGTGGAAGTACAACGAGGCCACCAATGAGCTAGCAAAGATGGCCTTGGCACGGGCACCGGTCCCCCTGAACATCTTTGCCAGAGACCTCCACAATCCTTCCATTAACTACACCTTGGTAACAGAGGAGGGCCCACCGATGGAAACCATGGCAAAACTCAACACCCCCTCCATTGTCGAGACCCCCTCGACCGAGCTCGAGGTCATGGAAATCAACACCGAGCCTCCGCAGACTGATCAAGACATGGATTGGTGAATCCCATTCCTCGATTGGCTTGATCGGGGGGAGCTTCCTGGCGACAGAATCGAAGCACGACGGCTTGCGCGCCGAGCCAAGACCTACGCCCTCTACAATTATGAATTGTACAGGCGAAGTCCCTCAGGTGTCCTCCAACGATGTATCACTGCCGAGGCAGGCTGAGCCCTGCTTTGGGACTTGCACGCAGGCGCCTACGGGCACCATGCGGCGCCTTGGATGCTTGTGGGGAACGCTTTCCGCCAAGGGTTCTACTGGTCGACGGTAGTCGCTGACGCCACTAAGCTAGTGCGCTCCTGCGAAGGATGTCAGTACTATGCTCGGCAAACACATCTCCTAGCCCTGGCCCTCCAAACCATCCCCATCACGTGGCTGTTTGCCGTATGGGGGCTCGACATGGTCGGGCCTCTACAAAAGGCCCCCGGGGGCTACACCCATCTACTGGTATCAATCGACAAGTTCTCCAAATGGATCGAGGCTTGTCTGATCAATTGAATCAAATCTGAGCAGGCAGTGCTGTTCTTTACTGATATTATCCATAGATTTGGGGTCCCCAACACCATCATCACCGACAATGGGACACAGTTCATCGGCAAAAAGTTCCAGACGTTTTGCGATGTCCACCACATCCATGTGGCCTGGTCGGCCATAGGACACCCAAGGACCAATGGCCAAGTAAAGCGTGCCAACGGCATGATCCTACAAGGCCTCAAGCCAAGGATTCACAACCGGTTGAAAAAGTTTGGCAAGAAATGGCTCGCCAAACTCCCATTGGTCATCTGGAGCCTAAGGAACACTCCAAGCCGAGCCACGGGGTTCACGCCTTTCTTCCTAGTCTATGGGGCCGAGGCCATCCTCCCCACTGACTTGGAATATGGTTCCCCAAGGCTACAAGCCTATAACGAACAAAGTAACCGCACCACCCGAGAGGACACCCTCGATCAACTGGAGGAAGCCTGAGATGTCGTGCTACTACACTCGGCCAAATACCAGCAGAGCCTACGGCGCTATCAAGCCCAACGCGTTCGAGGCCAAGACTTGAAGGTAGGTGACCTGGTGTTGAGGCTAGCATAGAGCAACAAGGGCCGCCACAAGCTGACCCCGCCTTGGGAAGGACCGTACATCATCACCCAAGTACTGAAGCCCGGGACCTACAAGCTAGCCAACGAGAAGGGCAAAGTCTTCACCAACGCTTGGAACATAGAACAGCAACGTCGCTTTTATCCCTAAATTTCCAAGCAGTGTATATGTCGTTTCTCGAAATACAATTAAAAAGTGTTCTTTAGTTGGTCTAATTTTTCGAGAAACCCCTCGAGCCCATCGTAGGTCTCGGCAATACAGTAACACGGCAAGGGAGACTCGGCTCTGCCTTGGTAGAACCAAGCCTCCCTTGGGGGCTAGATGGGGGACTCCCCCTAGGTCCCATGCACCATTCTTCAGTCGTTTTTCGCAAAAATTCCTACGCTAAGACTCTAGCATGCTCTGACGAATCAGTTGTAAAAACCCCTCGAACCAAGGTCTGTTTCCTAAGCAAGAGGCTGGTAGAGTCGCGAGATGGCCTACGCCTTTGGGCTACGACACTCCCTCACTACCTCTCGCCCAAGGGACGACTTAGGCCCCAAGGGGGTATTTTGCAATAAAAATCTGATCAGGAGCAACAGAGGGTAGAGGCTCGGAAACACGAGAAAAACAACTAAGAAACACAAATACTTCAAAAATAAAGGCCTCGACGGCCACAAGCATTACGATATAAAAATAACTCCTACTCTATTTTTACATAGCCCCCGGGGCCTAGATCAAGGCTCAGGGCCTTCACCATCGGCAGATGGTTGGGGAGGGACCACCTCCTCTTCAAAGAGCGTCGCTAGCGCCGTGCCAGGGCCTTCTGCCGCCTCCATCAGCTTCGTGACCGCCGCGTCAGCCTCCTCGTCATCATTAGGCAGGACATACCCATCACTGACGGCTGAGAGGTCGACGCCGATGTACTAAGAAGAGATGATGGCCAGCGCGCGCTTGACACCCATGTGCAGCGCTCCTCGGAGCTGCTTGCACATCTGGTTGCTCAGCGTGATCAAATGGCTCCCTAGGGAGCTACCTAACTGAACCCCTTCAACCTCTAAGGCCTCGCAGGCAGAAAGGGCAGCACACTTCAGCACCTCATGCTCCCCAATCTCGGTCTTGAGCATCGTCTGCACCGCGCTGGAAGCCTCGGCTGCCCAAGTAACCTCCGCCTCTGACTCTGCACCATGGAGAATAGAGTAAGGTTGAGCGAGGGAAAAAACAACCTAAACTAGGAGAGGAAGCCCATGGAACCCACCCTTGGCCTTCAGCTCCCAGTGTCAGGTCTCGACCTGGTAGGCCTTAACCCGAGAAGCCTCAGCCACCCAAGAAGCTTCACTCCCCAGCTCTGCGTCACACAAGAAAGTTAGGGAGCGAACATAAGAAAAAGAAAACAAAATGAGGGGACTAAAACTCACCCTCGACCGTCCCCCTCCAAACCACAGCCTCGGTCCACGAGGCCTTAGCTGCAGCAAGGGCCTCATCCAAGGCACCTTTCATCAGCTAGTGTGCCCTCTGTTCTGCCCCCAGCTGCCCCGCGAGAGCTGCGGCTGAGGCCATAGCTTCAACGGCTTAGCCCCTGAAGGCATCCCAATCGCTGACCACGCGGGTGAGCTCCTCCTCCAACTCCTTAACCTGCGCCGCCAGAGGGGCGAGTTGCGTCTAGGCCATGGCCGCCTCGACCTTCGCGTCGTCACAACGAAGGCAGAGGTCCTCTACCTCCGCGCTCCGCACCGATAGGAGCTCGTTGGTGCCAGCAAGAAGGCCCTTCTACTGTTGAAGCTGGTCCTAGATGCCCCTCTCCTGCCAGAGAAAGACCGACTTCCCAAGGGACCAGGTCTCGAGCTCCTGGGGAACCAGAACAGGGCTCATTAATTGTAGCAAAACCAGAAAAGGACAACATCGTGTGAGAAACGAAAATGCGAACCTAGGTGACTCCGGGCAGTTTGTCAGCCACCACGGACAGGGCCGTCCGTAGCGACCGCTCTGCCAGCTAGCGGTATTGCTCGAAGGTGCCCCAGCGCCCGCCCTCGGTTGCATCCTTAAGGGTGAACAGAGGCTCCCCCTCAGGGTCATCCCGGCTTCACCACAGTACCCGTGGGTGATCCCACCCGTGAGGCTCGGGTCACGCCCACACGAGGGCCGAGTTTCCCTTATCCAAGATCGGCGCCGGCTGTTCCACGGCACCGGCCTCCTCGGTGTCGACCACCTCCCGCGCTCGAGAAGTATCATCAGAGGAGATCGGATAGACCTCCGCCTCCCGGGCGCTCACTCGCAACAATGGTGGCCCCTGAACCAAGGGCACCACTGAGGCCTCCACCACCTTCATCTCCACCTCCTAGACAGATGGACTCGCCACCATTATGACGGCCGTAGTGATCTCGGGGGCTCTGGCCTCCGAGATTATGGCCTCGACGGTCTCGATGGTCTCGGGGGCTTTGGCCCCCGTCATCGTGGCCTCGGAAGACGCAGAAACACCGACCGTGGCCACTGCGGTCTCGGTGGTCTTGGGCGCCCTTCCCTCCATCGCTCAGCCTCGAAGACCCTAGGGGCCTCGGCAACCAAGGGCACGCTGGCCCTATCTGACTCGTGAGCCTCGCCCTCGCGGGGCGAAAGCACTCCCTCCCTCGTCTATGTAGGGGTCGCCTCGGCTGCCCCTCCTTGGGCGGCGAGCTCCTTTGGGTCGACCCTCGCTGATGCCGCGCCGTGTTGGATAGCGGCTTGGGCCTCCGCCACCCAGTGGGCGGAGGAGCCGGGGCTCGCCTTGAGCGCCTTAAGGGGCACCAAGGGAAGCTCGTCCGCGGGCCGCTTCTGACTAAGGAAAAATAACCTATAGGGTCAGCGCGAGACCAAAAGGCAAACGCAAGGCACTATGACCCTGCCAAGAATACACTTACCTTGAACGGGGCGGCAACCGCTTCGCCACGGCAAACCTCGTCCACAATGGCAGAGGCGGCGGCAGAGGCGTTGCCTCCATATCCATCGGCGCCGGTCGGTCCTTAATGGACCCCGGCGCCCCTTTGGTCCTCTGTGGGCGTGGTGGCGTCGCCTCCACCACCACCTGTTCCACCACGGCCGCCGAGCCCACTGGGCTGACGGCGCGTTTGCCCAACGCCCGTGCCTCGGGCGTGTCAGCCTCGGCCCCAGAGCGGGCAACCGCCGACCCTGGGTCTGCTTCTCTTCCTCCTCCTGGGAGTGTCGGGCTACTTGCCAACGCCTCGGGCACCACCTCCACTACGTCAGGAAGGTGGTCCAGGGGACCTCGCTCCACCTCGCCCCCGTCATCCTCGTCCGAGGCCTCCATCGACAGCAACATCGATGGGGATTCCTCCAACGGGAGACCATCCTTCTGTTGTTGATGGCGGCGCTTATCCAGCTCCTCGTGCATGAGGATTTGCTTCATGCGCTTCGCCGCCTTGGTGTCTTTCTGCTTTTTCTGCGCGTCGGCGTGCACGCGGTTGATCACCCGCCGCCTCGCGTCCTCAGGGACGGGCGGCGGAGAGGAGCGCATGTCCCTCATCCCCTACAGGAACGATGGACGTGCATAAGGAAACAAGGGGTAAGGGGAGATTGAGGTGGCTCGGAGGCTACAGCGACACACGACTTACCAACGAGAGGAACCCTCGCGATGGCCGCAACACGATAGGGGTCAAGTTGCCACCCCTCAGCTTTGCCTCTACCGTCTCCCCCACCCGACGAAGAATTTTCTTGTCGGAAAGGGCGGAGGAGGACATCTAGGTGCCCTCAATGGGCTCACCTGGCTTCATCTCGAATAGCCACCGCCACTGAGCCATCAGCGGCAGCACCCTCCGGCAGTGGAAGGCAGCCACGACCACAGCCACAGTGAGACCGTGGCCCCGCAGCCTCGCCAGCCCCTCCAGAAGCGGCTGCAGCTTGGGCTAGTCGTCCTTTGGGACACCGTACTTCCATCTCTCTGGGCAACTCCCCATAATCCGCCCAGTGTAGGGGGGAAGTCCTCCATCATCGTTGCGAAGGTAGAACCAACTCGTGTACCACCGGCGATTGGAGGACGCAAGTTGGGCCAGGATGTAGAGGTGTAGGTGGTCCTAGCGCACTTGGAGAGTGCAGCCACCGGCCCTCGTCGCCTTCCTCTTACCCGACGTGGCCATCGGCTTGGTAGTGTGCCCCGCCCGGAATAGGTGGAGCCACAACTCCTAGTGGGGAGCAATCCCCAAATACCCCTCACAGACGGCAACAAAGATAGCCACCTAAGCGATGGAGTTGGGATTGAAGTTGTGGAGCTCCACGCCATAGTAGTGCGGGAGCGCCCGCATGAACCGATCTGCCAGGACACCAAGGCCGCGCTCGTGAAAGGAGACAAAGCTCATGACGTAGCCATCATGAGGCCTCGGCTCTGGCTCGCTGTACGGAGCAATCCACTCTGGCCTAGTGGGGTCTATCACCGGGCGAAGGAGTCCACCATCGACAAGCGACTGAAGCATCTCCTCGGTGACGTCCGACGGATCCCAGGGGTCCGCCTCGACAATGACGATGTTGTCGGCCATGGGTGTGATGGAGGAATCAGGTGCGGTGGTGAGTTTTTCTCTCTCTCCCACGCTCTCGCTTTTTTCTCGCTTTTTCCCTAGGCTCGCTCTTCTCCCCTCTTCTTCCCGGCACCTGCTGCTCTAGCGATGGCTCGACAGAGACAGTGCTAATGCAGGCAAGGTAAGACGAGGAGGGGTGAGACTCTTCAAGTATTTATGCAGGGAGGAGGCGAAATGAATGGGTGACAAAATCAGGGAAGTTTCCCCCCCGATCCGGCGCAGTTAATCACGAGCTGATTTCGCTGGCCCACGCGCCCACATCTCTCTCATTAAATGCGAGAATAGTTACGTCCCATCCACCACATCACGCTCGGCCACTATGGCTGCAGGCGTTGTTTTGCCTCCCTAGGAAACCGCCTCAAAAGGCGCACCACCCATAGCCGAGCCAATAGGGAAGATATTCCCCACGACCTATTCCTTTCGTATGAAGGAACCAGGCTCTGAGCCTATTACGGTCCAGGGGTTCGAAGGCTGGGCCCCAAAAGGTTTCGATAGCCACCCTAGGATAACAGAGTCAGGGACGACCATGGGCGAGCCTATACAGGGCCGAGGCCCAAGCAAGCAAAACACTTGGGACGCCCAAAGTCGTGTCTGAGACCGGCAGGAAGGTCTCTAAATGGGATCCCACCGTAGGGAGGCACCGAGCCACCAAGGCCCAACAAATGGCCTCGGCACCCACTAGAGAAATCCTCTGGTACTCTTGGAGTGTGTCTCTGGACCGCTAGCTGTCCCCTAGTGAACAGGGTTCGGGCCTCCACTCGGACTACCTGATAACAGCTCACCGGAAGTGCCACCGCTCGTGCCCACCGAGGGTAGCAAGGCACATTCCACCCCTCCTTCCGAGCAAAAAGGAAGTGTGAGGGTCACACAAAAAGTCAAGGGAACCCCCGATGACCTTCTCGCTCTATGCAGAGGCTAAGGGGCTCTTCCTACAACCTTGTCGAGACCCAGCGATCCCGGCTCGCACTCAAAGGGGCTCGGCAAAACAAACCCTCCTTCCGAGCGAAAAGGAAGCATGAGGGTCGTACAAAAAGATAGGGGAGCTCCTGATGGCCCTCTCACCCTATGCATAGGCTAGGGGGCTCTTCCTGCAGATACGTCGAGACCCCATGACCCGGGCTCATGCCCAAAGGGGCCTCGGCAAACAAACCCTCATGCGCGAGGGGCGTATAAAAAGCTAGGGGAACTCTCGATGGCCCTCTCGCTCCACACAGAGGCTAGGGGCTCTTCCTACAACCTTGCCGAGACCAGAATGGGCTCGACAAACAAACCCTCCATCTGAACGAAAAGGATATGTGAGGGTCGGATGAAAAGGTCAGGGGACCCCCGACCGCCCTCTTGCTCTAGGCGGAGGCTCGGGGGCTCCTCTTGCACCCAAGACAAAGACAAACGGTCCAAGTCCCTGCTAGAGGTTTCGTTACAAACATGATAAAAGGGCACCGAGCTCGTTACGATCTAGGGGTTCAAAGGCTGGGCCTCCAAGAGGTTTCGACAGCCGCCCTAGGGCAATAGAGTCAGGAATGACTTTGGGGCGAGCCAATGAATGGTTGAGGCCTGAGCGAACAATCGCTCGGGGCGTCCTAAGTCGTGTCCAAGACCTGCAGGGAAGTCTCCGAATAGGATCCCACCGTAGGGAGGTACCGAGCCATCGAGGCCCAGTGAACGGCCTCAGCACCCACTAAAGAAACCCTCTGGTACTCTTAGAGTGTGTCTCTGGACCACTAGCCCTCCCCTAGTGAACGAGGTACGGGCCTCCACTCGGACTCACCCGATAACAGCTCACCAGAAGTGCCCACGCTCATGCCCATCGAGGGTAGCCTGGCACATTCCACCCCTCCTTCCAAGTGAAAAGGAAGCGTGAGGGTCATACCCAAAGTCAGGGGACCCCTGATGGACCTCTCGCTCCGTGCGGAGGCTAGAGGGCTTTTCCTGCAGCCTCGCCGAGACCCCCGCAACCCGAACTTGCGCTTATGGGCTCGACAAATGCGATAAAAACTACTTGCTCAAACGCAAAAATGAAAAAAGCCCTTGGAGGAATAACTCCACTCCTCCAAGGCCACGGGAGCTACACCTGGTGGGTGCGCTCGCGCGCACCCACCGGAACTCAAGAAAAAAAAACCCAATTCCTACGGGAGCGGGTATAACCCAAGCCTCGGCAAACCCTCAGGGAGAGTGCACGCACTCCCCCGGAGGCTCGGGGGCTACTGTCGGGTACCTTAGAACGGGGTACCCTGAGTGAACATCAAAGGGGTCACTTAAGCCCCATCAAAAAACAAAGCTAGAAGGTAAGCCGTGGGCCCCTCACCTGCCACGTCCGAGCCCGCTAGGCTCTCCGCCTCACCTCGAACCTCACGTAGGAGGTCTCGGCGTCCTGACACAATCTCTGCCTCGTGCAAGGCTCCCCACGAAAGGCCTCGGCAGGGAACACAATCTCCACCTCGCAAGAGGCTCTTCACGGAAAGCCTCGACAGGGGGTGCATTCTCCGTATCGCGCGAGGCCTCTTACGGAAGGCCTCAGCAGGGAGTCTGATCTCCATCTCGCGCGAGGCTCCGCTCTTTGTCTCGCGCGAGGCCTCATTCTCCGTGTCACTCGAGGCCGGTTCGTCTACAGCCCGTCGCCCCCACCTCGACCGACCCTCCTGACATCACGTCATGTCTTATTAATACTTCAACCACTCCCGTAATCTCAACCGGACGATGGCTCAATGCCACAGAATGGTCGATGGGACCTGAGGTCGCATCAGCGCCATACCGGCTGGGACAGGGCACGGCGGGGATTACCGGCTACTATGTTTTGACACTGTGCCCATGATCAGCGCCCACCCTATACTATGTCCTGCATCCCCCGCCTTGAAAATAACATCGCATAGACAACTTGGCCCGGGTCATCACCGCCTCCAAGCCGGCGCACCAGATCAGCCGCCCACTCGGGGCCTCGGCACTGTGCACCAAGGTCTCGGCTATCTCGGGGTTTGTGCCCGCCGAGACCCCCCACCGTGGTGCAACCTCGGCACCGACCAAGCCTCGGCCTCGCGCATAGTCCGTCCATAGCGGCTTGCACGTCCACCGCTGCACCCACTCCGAGGCAGTCCCGGGGCTCCCACGACGCATGGGATCGGATGGGACTAGGACGCCGCCCTAGTGCTCCAAGGACAGACCACTCCGACGACCACGCTGCCATAGAAACAGGCCATAGGGCTCGGACATGCCGCCCCTATTGGCACGACGCCGCATAGTTAACGCATGTACTATCCTTGTCCTTCCTTCAACTATAAAAGGAGAGGACTTGGGCCACTTAGAAAAACAGAGAAGAACACCTTGTAACACACACACGCACACATCCCAACCGCCTGAGAGCAACATCACAAGCAGCCCACACGACACCTTGCCGAGACCTGGGACTAGCTCCCTCTCTCCCCTACCTTGTAACCCCTACTAGAAGCACTTCGGTGCAAGGAATACAAGATTGATCTCTCAGACTGGACGTATGGCATCGATTGCCTGAACCAGTGTAAATCTTGTGTCTCTTTGCATCACCATCTAGGATTAGGGGCACGCAGTTCAAATTCACTGGTTGGTTGAGGACCCCCCGATCCAAAACACCGATAGTTGGTGTCCTAGGAAAGCACTGAGCTGGTGCTCTAACCTCTCGTAATCGAAGCTAAGGAGCTGGTCGCTCCCTGAGGCATGGGCCTTTGGTGTGTGTAGCTACACTCCTCAAGCGCCTCAACGATCGTCGTGATGATGAAATTCAGGTGCATGCTCAGGACCCAGCTGACACCATGACTAGCCATCCGAGGCCTGATGTGGATGTCGAGACGCCCAAAAAGCCCCTACCTAGGGCGCCAAATGTCGGTGTTTCGAGTTACCAACTAGTAAATTTTTAGTATTGCGCGTTTGGCTCGGATGGTGTACTTAGAGGACACGAGGTTTATACTGGTTTGGGCAGAAAGTCCCTACATCCAGTTCGTCGTTGCAGCTCATATTACTAGCACTAAAAGTTTGTAGTAGGGGTTACAAACGAGCGAGAGAGAGACAGGTCCTAAGTCTCTGATGTGTGTGTGCTCCCAAGGCGCGTTAGGGCGTGTGTTTTGATGTCTACAGCTATGTAGAGTGGTGAACCGCCCTCCTCCTAGGATGTCCTGCATCCCCTTTTATGGACAAAGGGGAAGAGCAGGTTACATAGAGAGAAAGAGGGAGGAGAGCCAAGGAGAGGAAGGCTTCCAGGATCGTTAGGCCTTTGTTTTCCTTTATGCGGGCCCCGTCGACACTACAGATGGTGATAGAGATGGCTCCACGTCGGGCGCCTGTTCACCGCTAATACCACACCTCGGCATTGTCAGTGGGTCATGACGTCCCATTTCATCATGGCGGGCGATGCAGCGAACCAGCATGCTGGTTAGTGACCATACAGGGAGTAGGCAACATAGTGACCACACATTCGTCATTGTTGGTGATGTCAGTTCCCTAGAGTGACATGTCGTAGGCACGGGTCATGTTGAGATGTGCCCGCTCACTGCACGATGCCAGAAGTTTGACCTTGGGTTGTACTTTCTGGCCCATAGTGGCTGGCGGCGGTACAGGCTTCCGTCAAGAGCCTCGCCTGAGGGGTCGGGCGAGACAGAGCCCCCGACCCAGAGGCCGAGTGAGGCAAAGCCCCTAGTCTAGAGGTCAAGTGAGGCGGGGCCCCCGCCCTAGAGGTCGGGCGAGGTGGGGCCCCTAACCTAGAGGTCGGGAGAGGAGGAGCCCGCGCACCAGAGGTCGGGCGAGGCGGAGCCTGCGCACCTATGGGGTCGATTGGAGCTGTAGTCATGCTCTCGATAGCTCGGATGAATCAATGTTGATGATCATTAGCTCCTCCTCTTCGGGTATCCTAGTATTGGTCCCCGACACTTAGCACCGAGATTTAGGTCCGAGAGAAATTAGCCAAACAAGTTTTTTGGTTTTAAAAATTTATAACACGCGTGAAATGATAAATAAATTCTATGTGACTCACTTTTGTGGTTGAGAAAAATCAAAATAAATTGTGTTAACTAGCGCTCTTGGGAGCTCAAAATCCGATTTGACGTTAAGACAAGCTCTTTTCGTTAAGTCGGCAAACACTTGAACTATTGTTAAAATACCATTTTGGCGAATTATATTGAGCAAAATAGTTAAATGGTGCTTAAATATTTTGTTCCTATGGGTTAGTATAAGGTATTAGCTATTGCATGAAGTATTTGTTGGTTGAAGTTAACAAGGTTTAGACCTATTAAATTTTGCGATAAAAGAGTTAATGGTTACTTAGCCCCAACTAAAATCCTTAACTTTTCTAAGTATGGAAAAGTACTAAGACAATGCTATTTTGACATTTAATTTCTAACAAAAATATTTAAACACTAGCTACAAGTTTTGGTATTGTTGATTGCATCAAAATGAGTGCTTGAGTATGGCATAGGTCGAAGTTATGTTGGATGTCACGTTGCTCTCATAAAAATTGCCCAAACCTACTTACAACGCGTTGTAACCGTGTTGTGGCGCTCTATTCGTGAACCTGGTACTTTAGAGACGAGTCTATGTTGGCACACTTTTAGCGACCTATCTAGTTGCTCTTGGGTCATGGCGATTGCTCTGCTAGATAGTTGGTATGGTTGGCTTTAGGTTAGCAAAACTGGTTGAACCTTAGTCGAGTTAATCAGCAGCTTTTGCTTTGCTTTAAAATTTGGGCATGTCACAGCTTTGTGTTGTCTACAGCCATGCGTGTGGTCACCATTCATGGCCGACCCGCGTTGCCACACGGTTGTGATGTGCGCACACACGTGGCCGCGCACCGACCGTCTGTGGCCACCATGGCCTTGCCGCAGCTTGGCTGCTCTAGCCGCACTGCTAGGCCGCTGGTCCACTCTACACCCGACCGCCCCTGCCACCGTGGCAGTCGCTGGTGTTGCTGCTGCCTCCACACTTGCACCGCGTTGATGCCACTACTGCTATAATTCATTGCCACGCTACATGCCTACCGCTACGCTGCGCTACTGGCCCACCTTGATGCTACGCGCACAAGATCATATCGCCGTCACCTTGCCATTTTATGGCACTGTGGCGCGCGGGCCATGTCGGCAGCGAGCGCGTGGCCGTCGGCTAGCGCTTGGTCATGGGCCACCCAAGTCGCGCCAATTGCATCCCGCCAAGCACACACATGCCGAGCCTATAACCGAGTCCCTACCACCTCCCGTTCGCTCGCTTCTGCCTTGTCCGCCTCTCTGTCACCGCCGCCATCGCTGCATCACGCCAGAGTGCCTTAACACAAGAGGACGCCTTCCATTAATTCGCTACACCCATCGCTCTGTCCTCACGTCCCCTCTCCAGCAGTCCCCACCCTACTTTGATCGTGGCTCAGTCGAGCCTCAATTTTGGAGCTTCACCACACCACCGTGTCATTAAGACCCATCACCGCCCGCGACATGGACAGTCCTCCCCACTTAGTCCCGCATCGAATTGGCTGCACCAATAGCTCCGCCTTGAGCCCCCCTACGCCATGCGCATGCTAGTCATAGCTATAGTGCCACCTCCTCGCTGTTGATGTGGTTGTGCCTTTGTGGTCTACCATTCACCTCGCAGCATGAACATGACCAGCCTCGCTCAGGTCATCTCCGACTAAGCCAGCACCTCAATTAGGTCACTAGTGAGTTGTTATTCCTCACTCGCTACCCCTACTGCCTTGTTGTTGCTGTGGCTCACCAGAACACCATCGCTAGTGTCATAGGGTGCCCGCCATCATGGAGAGGTCCTTCTACGGCGTCCCGGCTCATGCAATCGCCGCCCATCGCCTCGCGTCGACCCCTTGGTGAGATTGGATCTCTTAGCTAGGTTAGCATGGGTCTCGGGTGGCCGGCGCTATCGCTAGTGCCACCGCTCGCCGTGCCGAAGCACGCGGGGGAGGCCAGGGACCATGCCATTGTAAAGAGGAGAGAGTGCAATGGTCTTTTTGCATAGGTGCTGTCTCTAGGAATAGTAACATAGACTGCGTGTTGTTTTGTTCAGAGTCCAGGGGTGCTTTTGCTAATATGTCAACACGCACGCGGGCTCCTCGCCGTGGGCCACGTTAGACCGGATTCGGTTATCTTTTTGGAGAAAATAGAAATAGGTTTTCATTTTTATTTCTGAGCTGAACTTTGATAACTAATATAAAATGATATAGATGTCCAAAAATTATGAAACTAATTTTGTTAGGTTCCAAAAATCATGATCTATCTGATAGTTTATTTTGTTCACATAGTTTTATAATATTTTCTGGAGTTATCTAATTTATTTAAGATGCTTAATATTGTAAGATATAAAATTGTAGAAATTGTTGTGATAAATTGGTGATAGTGTTGGCTCTGAAACTTTCACAGTAAATTTCTCATATTATTAGGTGCTCACTGTAATTTTTGTAGCTCCATAATAATTAGTTTGCTAAGATAGTTAAATGAGCCTTAGTTCAAAAATATATATTTAATCAATAAAATATCGAAACACCTTGGGATTTTTGAACTAAAATATTTTTCTGGAGACAAGCATTACTTGGCGACGTGGATACGGAGCCTAGCACGTTAGTTATTAGAGCTAGCTCGTTAGCTTGCGAGGCGTAATCGTATTTCTAAGAGTTTTGGTTTCCGTTGATTATTTACGTCTCTATGTTTCATCCACGTATATCATAATAGAAACAACGATGGACCATGGAGTCGATTGAAGTAGTAGAAAAGATGATGCCTTGATGATCGTGTCACTATGATGGAATGCGAACTTTTAGTTATATCTTACCCAGACAAGTCCCGGTGCATAATCTCTATTATTCTGCACTTTATCTTATGCTTGTGCATTAAGTTTTAAGGAGTTGAATGAAAACCATTTGCATATATATCCTTATCCTATGAGTCCTGCTAGTATGTCAGGATCGTATATATTGATATGCTATAGGATCTAATAAAAGTCGAGTGATTACCTATCACTCGCGAGAGATAGGAAAGATATTATTGTTACTGTCACATAGAATATATATGAATGATAATTGGAGACCGAGCGAAATGGTACTTTGGATTTGAACTTGGTTAGGCATTCGAGCGAGGCTCGGATTGCACTTATTCCGCCTATGTCGATTGAGGACCATCCATTATTGTGGATGGTAGTTAGGTCAGAGACTTATTATCCTGAGCACATACTTGCTTATGGCAGCAGAAAGGCTCGTTACGCTCTTTGTTGTGGGTTCTGGCTCTTTTTGGACCGACTGATTGGCGGCGGGGAAAGGTGGAGGTCTAAGCACCATACTGAGACCAGGTCTCAAATATGGAGGCTTAGAGTCCAAGTTTGGACGGGGACCTAGACCCTATGACAAGAGTGGAATGGGTTGGTATTGTTTGTGCCTATGGTACAAACGGGGCGTATGTTTCGGGGTACCCAATTGGGATACATTGATTTATGATTCGCCGTTTCTGTGAGACGGTACGACTTGGCTATGGTCTAGCACTGTGGTAAGAACTGGAACTTGAAAGGTGATAAAATGGTTTTGATTGCTTACCACATGCTTGAAAGTAGCATAGGTGCTTACATAGAATGGTTAGCTATTAAACTAAGGATGACTGCTAATGAAATTGAATATAAAGACGCACGTTTAGTAATACTTCCGCAGATGCAATAACCCACAAGCCAGATAGCCTTGCATATCATTGGAGTCTTTTATTGTCCTCTTGCGGGTAAGTCTTGCTGAGTACAATCGAGTATTCAAGGTTTTATTCCCCCTGTTGCTGGTACCCGGAGGATACATAGAGCTGACTCTTGTGTGTGGAAACCTACTGGTGGGCTTAGAGTGTATTTCTTTCACGCTACGACCGTAGTGTTTATTTATTACCCGCACGAAAGTTTTTTATAAGAAAAGATATAAAATCTGCTAGCATCTCTTGTATAAAAATATCCATTATGTTAATGCTCCACCATGTCCTTAAATCAATCCTGCTTCCTCTGTAACTCTTATAACATTGTTATATTCCGCTGTTATAATAAATTGAGGTAATATTTTGGTACTGTAATAAAGAGATGTAAGAAATGATTTAAAAATGTTGTAAACTTTATTCTCTCATTTATGACCCTGACGAAAAATATGGATTTTTGAGTTCTCTCTTAGGGTGTGCTCGACGGGACTGCGTAGTTTAGTGTCTTCTCTTAGGAACTTAGTGTCTAATGGAAGACAAGTACTGCTGGGAGGCATTAGATTAGGCGGTTCTACCACACGAAGCCAAGAAATTACATCAGGGTATTCGATACGAATAAAATTGTACAATGTAATATGCAACGATCCATATGATCATAAGTCTATAGTATGGTGGAGGATTTTTGTGTGGATGTGGAAGCTATTTTCTTTGACTTTGGAATTTTATTTCACAGTACAAGGCAAATATGCTAATACTACATAACATGTACATTTGGGCCATGTTCGCTTTTTTTTTATTCCGTACTTTTCAGCTTATTTTTTTAGCCGGAACAATGTTTTTTTCTCATAACAAATCAGGCGAAACAGTGTTTTGTCTTGTTTGTTTTACCAAAATCATGGGTATTCCAATGAGTACCTTGGAATACCTCTCCCAACTCCCCTGTGACACAAATAATCTAAGTCCGGTCATTGCTATATCTAACGGAACCCCTCAAGCTTCGTTCGGTTATTTCCCATTCCATGGGATTGGAAGGGATTGAGGGGGTTTAGGGTGTGTTTGGTTCGTGGAGTCACTCCATGCATCATGAAGTGATGCATCATGAGTTTATTTCATGAATTTTGGTAAAACCAACTCATTTCTCATGCATGTGCTAATATTAGCTTGTGAGAAATGAGGTGGTGATGAATCAACTCATCCCATTTCACAAACCAAATAAAAAAAGTAAGAAGTGAGAAGATGATGGATAACTCCATTTCTCAAACTAAAACACTCTTAGAGAGAATCATATTCCCCGACCCCTTGACCCAACCCATATAAATCCGCCTCCTCCCGCACTCGGTAGCCAGACCTATTGTGGCCGCCATGTACTCGTGGCGTGGCGGAGGGAGGCGGGCAACCAAACACAAACACTCCAAGTGTTTAGTATAGTTAATAAATTGTATTTTTCTCTCACAGTAAATCAGTCATCAGTATTTTAATTATGCCTTATGACCCAGGGAATAGGTCAACAGTAATTACGTCTCCGACCAACATTGCTCCCCCTTCTTCCTTCCTGCGTGTGGATCAAATGCGAGCCGAGACACAACACAAGCTCATTCCTTTTGCACGCTTTAAAGCTATCCCCACACAACATTCTGGTCGCCTCGCCGATCACTCTTCTTCCTCCGCGCCCCTCCATCCGCACACGCGCACATGCGACCAGAGCTTAGCTCAGCTTAGCTTACACTACTGTCGCCCCCATCCTCGCACGGAGGTTGTGCACACACACAAACCGAAGCCCTCCCATCCCCCTTCAAACGCGCGCAGCCTGTTCAGCCATGGAGAGTGGCGGCATCATTGCGGCATGTACTCGCCAATGATTGATCTCTCATCGTCTCTTCTTCCAACCACCTCCGCGTCCTCGTCCTCGTCCTCGCCCTCCTCCCTTCCCTGCCCGGCTGCCCGCCTTGTCTCCCCAAAATGACCAGCAACAGCAGCCAGAACATCAGCAGCTGCAGCACCGGCGGAAGCGACGCGGCGGTCGGCGGCAACTGGCTCGGCTTCTCGCTGTCGCCTCACATGGCGGCGACCATGGACGGCGCGGCCGACGGCTCCAGCGGCGTTCCGGTGCAGCAGCACCACGGAGGCCTCTGCTACCCTCCCGTCGTCTGTTCCTCGCCCGCGCCCTTCGGCTACGCTCTCGGCGGCGGCCACGATGGTCCCGCCAATGCTAGCGGGGGGTTCTACCCCGGGCTCTCCTCTATGCCGCTCAGCTCCGACGGCTCCCTGTGCATCGTGGAGGCCCTCCATAGGAGCGAGCAAGAACGTCATGGTAATAAGCTAGCTCCTCGTCCAATGATTCAATGGCATTGTTTCTAGGTCGGCAATGAGATCTTCCGAGCACTAGCTCGATCGTACTTGCTGCTACAGTCGAGTTCTTGGTTTGGATGGCTCGTAAGCTAGTACGTATGCTTGTTTTTCTACGTTTCTTGGATGGCTCTGACAAGTTCCTGTCTCGTGATCGATCAGGGGTGGTGGTATCCTCGACATCGCCCAAGCTGGAGGATTTCTTGGGCGCGAGCACTGTGATGGCGCTGAGCTTGGACAGCTCCAGCTTCTACTACGGCGGCGGTCACAGCCACCACGCGCACGGTCACGGCCACGACCAAGGCGGCTACCTGCAGTGCGCGGTGATCCCCGGTTCGGGCGGGCATGACGTGTACGGCGGGCACGGGCAGATGGTGGACGAGCAGTCCGCCGCGGCAATGGCGGCGAGCTGGTTCTCGGCCCGCGGCGGCGGCAGCGGCGGCTACGACGTCAACGGCGCCGGCGCCATCGTGCCGCTGCAGGGCAACCCGCACCCGCTGGCCCTTTCCATGAGCTCCGGGACGGGGTCCCAGTCCAGTAGCATCACCATGCAAGTCGGCGCCCACGCCGACGCCGTCACCGAGTACGTCGCCATGGACGGGAGCAAGAAGCGCGGCGGCGGGCAGAAGCAGGCCGTCGTCCACCGCAAGTCCATCGACACATTCGGGCAGCGCACGTCGAAGTACCGCGGCGTCACCAGGTATCCCCAGCCTCCCCACTCCCGACCGTCCGTACGCCGTGGCCGCCGTCTTTGTCGCACCCGCGCGAACCATCCGGCGCCCGTCCCGCACGAGTCGCTCACTCGCCGCGTGGTTTCCACCGTGTAAAAGCAGGCATAGGTGGACGGGGAGGTATGAGGCGCACCTCTGGGACAACAGCTGCAGGAAGGAAGGCCAGTCCCGGAAAGGCCGGCAAGGTACGCGCCACTGCCGCCATGGCAGCCTAGCTACGCCCTTCATCTTATTCACCTAGGAAAACTCCCTGTGCTAGAGCCTGATGAACTGCACTCCCGTGTCTCTCTGCCGAACCTTCACCCATGGGGATTGATTAACTTCTGGGACGACGTACTACTGCCACTGCCTCCCTGCAGTTTACCTCGGTAAGTACGTGCATTTCGTATTTAATCACTGCTCACTGGGATCAGTAATCCTGTGTGTAGGCAGGTCACAGTAATCTTGTGTTTTCTGGTTGGCTTAGGCGGGTATGACATGGAGGAGAAGGCCGCGAGGGCGTATGACCTGGCGGCGCTCAAGTACTGGGGGAAGTCCACGCACGTAAATTTCCCGGTAATGAACTGAATATATACAACGGTAGTCTGAATATAGGCGGTGTCTTCACAATGTGTGCCGATTGATGTTCTTGTTGTTTCCACCGTTTTGACGCTGATTCAGATCGAGGACTACAGGAAGGAGCTGGAGGAGATGGAGAACATGACCAGGCAGGAGTATGTCGCTCACCTGAGAAGGTATTAATCCTCTGTTCTGATGCTTGCTTAGGATGTTTGGTTTGTTCGAACAGATTGTGACGGAGGGAATCGAATCGATCGCCATTTGTTGCAGGAAAAGCAGCGGGTTCTCGCGTGGTGCTTCGATCTACCGTGGAGTGACCAGGTTTGTGCACGGCCATTCATCACGTCTGGATCAATGCGAAATACTGCACGGTCTATTTTCCCGTTGTATGTGCTACTGGAAGGTTACTGAAACGAACGCTAGTTGTATTTCCCGCAGGCATCACCAGCACGGGCGGTGGCAGGCGCGCATCGGCCGCGTCTCGGGCAACAAGGACCTCTACCTGGGAACATTCAGTATTTGTTCTTTCTTTCACCTTCTCACGCTTCCAAGTCGTTATCAGTGTCTAGAGAACCCTGCAATTGCAAACTCAACTCCTATCTATCTATCTATCTATCTATCTATCTATCTATCTATCACGCATCATGATCACCAGTGCGACTGCTGGCAGACGGGCTATCCGTTGCCGTCGCAGAGGTGTGTCACGGTTTAAGGACGCAGGGTGTCCAGTCACAATGGTCGAAAACCGAGCGAGCGTCCCCAATGATGCCCCTGCGCTCTGCGATGCCCTGGCCCTCCTCCCCCAAAGAATGTTTTGCCCTCTGCGTGCTTTTGGCTCTCTCGCTCGCGCATGCATCGACTCGCCGGCCCCAGTGGTCTCGCCCTCTCGCGTATGCATCCGGCCTCCTTTCCCTAAGGCTGGCGCCGCCGCAGTCGGGGTTGGCCGCGCTCGGCTTTGCGTTCGCACGCTCGATCGCGTCGCTTTCGCGCTTTGCCCGTTTGACCGTTGGCCCGGCCAAAAGCGCATTTCCGATGGCTGTCACTCCTGGCGCGCCGTGTTGGTGTTTAAGCGGGTGTTAAGGTGGATCCGTTTTTGTGCAGGCACGCAGGAGGAGGCGGCGGAGGCGTACGACGTGGCGGCCATCAAGTTCCGGGGCCTCAACGCGGTGACCAACTTCGACATCACGCGGTACGACGTCGAGAAGATCATTGAGAGCAACACGCTGCTCCCGGGCGAGCAGGTCCGGCGCAAGAAGGACGGCGACGCGGCCGCCTCCCCGGTCTCGGAGGCCGACGCCGTGGCCCGCGCCGCCGCGGCGCTGGTGCAGGCCGGCGGCAGCTGCGTGGCGGACACCTGGAAGATCCAGGCAGCGGCGCTGCCGGCTCCTTCCGTCGCGCGGGGAGGCGGTGGCCAGCAGCAGCAGCACCAGGACCTGCTGTCGAGCGAGGCGTTCTCGCTGCTGCACGACATCGTGTCCGTGGACGCTGCTGGGACGGGGGGCGGCAGCGCCAGCGCGAACATGTCCAACGCGTCGTCGCTGGCCCCCAGCGTGAGCAACTCCCGGGAGCAGAGCCCGGACCGGGGCGGCGGCGGCCTCGCTATGTTCTTCGCCAAGCCCGCGGCGGCGGTGCCCAGGCTAGGCTGCCCGCTGCCGTTGGGATCCTGGGTCTCGCCGTCGGCCGTGTCATCCGCCAGGCCCGGCGTGTCCATCGCGCACCTGCCAATGTTCGCCGCGTGGACCGACGCTTGAACATACATCCATCGCTTTACAAGGGTACTACGGTGGAGGTGGATAGGCAAAAACTGTGGCTCTTTTGGTTTGATTAGGGAATGCCTATTAGTTTGTTGGGTAAGGTTTAGTTGGGTAGTGGAGCGGTAGTCTAATCAGCATATGTCAGGAACTAGAACTCGCCATGCATGGCTGCTTGGCCTCCTGCGATTCCTCCATTTGCGTTGGAGGTTTCTTTTTGTAATATTGGGGCTAGCAGCAGCATGGTTCCTCCTACAGCCACACTGATTTGGAGTAGGATGATTAGTGTTGATCTACTAACCTCAATCAACTACGAAAACATGCCAAGTAAGATTAGTTTAAACTTCTATTCCATTCATCAGTGGGCTGGAATTCACGCGCATGAGCTAGGCTAGGGTCGTGCTAACAGTGCGTCTACCTCTCTGTAGTCTATACCGTCTCCGGCGGCGACGGCTTTTGATCTGATGTTCAGGTTCAGTTTCATACGGTGCTCGTGCTACTCGGCTAGATAGACTGGGCTGGGCACGCGGGAAGAGATGACCGATCGCACTGTTCCGGTGCGTGCCCCCGCCCCCTCTGAGTCCCTGTCGTCTTGCAACACCTGGACGACAGAGGAGAGCGGGCGGCGCCATGGCCCACCGTCCTTTCAGATGTCTCGGTGACGCAGCGCGCGTGTTTTTTTTTTTACAACACAGCGCGCGTGTTGGGTTGCCGGGAAATCAGCAAGCGCGGCCGGCGTCGCACCGCCCGAAAGCCGGGATCCGCTCCGCCGCCTCGTCACTACTCCCGGTCCCGGGCCCGGACCGCCCCGCGCGTTCCGTCGGTCCGGGGTCATATCTCAGCGGGCGCGCGGCGCGCCAGACCCCCTCCCCCCCCCGCGCAAAACACGCCGACGCGGCCTAGCTCACAGCGACGCGCGGTCGGCGCCGGCGGTGGTGGGTGGGGTGGGGGCATGGCGGCATGCCGCATACCGCGCTGCCCTGTGCCGGCGGCACCGCGGCAGCCGCATCCGCATGTCTCCTGTAGTCCTGTTTTTCCGTCTCCTTCGCCCAAGGCTCTCCTCGCAGGCAACACGCTCCATCGGCACCTTGACGGTTACCAGACCGCCGGCGCAGCGCAGGGCCGTTATTACGGAGTTTCGAGCCCGTGCGGCGCACGACGGGCACAATAGGCCCATACTGTCTCTCAGCCTATTTCGTGGAGGGCCTGCTAGGCTTGATTCCCATCTAGTAGGGCCACAGCAGGCTAACCACGAGGCCCAGCAGGAGGTCCGGCCCGTGTGGCATTTATTGGTGCCGGGCGATTTTGTGTTCAGTTCTGTTCTGACTACGCGCAAATACGGCGTACTATACTATCGTGTGCATTGCTGGACTGCGCTGCCACCTGCCAGCCATTAGTTTTACACTGTACCAGCTGAAAAATACTGTAGCCATTGTTTTTTTATGAGAGAAAAATACTGCTATGATCGGAACAAAAAGCTGGCCAGCCAGCCGAACAAGCCAGCTGGAAAACACTATCAGCCCGTTCGGTAGGCTAGCTGGTGCTGAGCTTATCGGCCCAGCTGTTCGGCAACCCAGCACCAGCCGAACGGCTGGAACTTATACCCGTAGCTTGCTCGCGTCTCTCACTTTCTCCTATTTCTCCCATCGATGGCTAGGGTTCCACGCAACGCGCCGCTCCTCGCCATCGGTCCGCGCATTTACCGGCGGTAGTCCGCGCCATGTCAATGGGCGGCGTCGGTGGCCACCAGATCCGGGCGCGGCCGCCTCTGTACGCCGTCCTCCTCGCCGGGGCTGCGGTTACCGTGCCGTCATCCTCTTCCCCCACCCCGCCTTCCAGCGATGGCGCCTAAGGCCAGGCAGGTAACCCGAATCCCACACCTCCGTCCTCTCACATGTCCGCCTCTGAGTCGCAGCTGGTCGTCTTGTTGTTTGACCTCCGTGCGGCTAGGGTTTTCCTCACTCTCGCGCGGCCTCGGTGACAGTGGACTCGGCCTCCCTCCCCGGATCCATCAACGACGACTCCTTCCAGAACGATAAGCCCCCCGGAACCCGACGCCGGCGCAGTTTGACCCCATCGGATCTAAGATCCAACATGTACTCCTGTCTGCTCCTCTATGTGTCCGATAGAAATCCCCACATCTTGTTTCTATATTCCAGAAGTGCTCTACGTACATATTTTAGGACTATGTTTCTGAATACTTTCCGAATAGATCTGGCAGATGATGCTTAATGGCTTAGTTAACCTTCGAATCACCTTTTGCTAACCGTTGTTTGGGTTTGCAGTCAATTTTTGCTATTAGTAACATATTTCCCGAACCATTTACGGTTATTAACATTCTCGTCTTGTTTGGTCGGTTTGTAAGGTTGCGTTCGGTATAGTGTTGAGGTGGAGCTGCAAGATGTCATGTCATTTGTTTGGTGCACATGTTCTATAATTTTGTTTGGCAACTGGTTGGCCATGGGCTACTTAGTTAGGCTGATCCCCCTGATAATATAAATGCTCTTTAATTACTCCTGTTAATCCATCTATTTTGTGCTACCTCGATGTCACCATTTGCCACGGATGATTACGACTTGTAGTGGTAATTAGGAGCCAAGAAGTCTTCCAGAGCAATTTAATGGAAGCTTCGTCGCAAGCTTATGTTGTTAATGTATTACTTTCCTCATTTGCCTTCATCGAGAAGCTGAGTTAGTTTAGTTAATTTGCAAGCCGACATTTTCCTTAACTTAGTTTCTCAGTTTTGTTGGATTGATTTGGCTGGCATTGAATTTGTAACATGTTTGGAGTATTAGTCGATTTCTGTTGTTATAAACTTTGTTCCTGTGCGATATAGGGTTATCTCCTATGAGTTATCGAGTCTAATGATTCATTGTTGTGTTCAATGTCAAACAACAATTTAGATTATGTTTTTCATCTTACAAGTGTGCTCTATGATTGCACTATAGACAAAGAAGGGACGTTTCGTCCGGTTGTGATCAACGCTGCCCAAACTGGCAGCGTCGTCGGCTTCGTCTTGCTCTCCAACTGCTGGCAGCCACTACACCCTCCGCTCAAACCGCCACAAACGGCCACAAAAGGCAAGTTAGGGTTATTATTTGTCAATTTGCTGTTTGGATTTGGGGTTTAGTTCTCTTTTGGTAATGTTACAGTGTCAGTGAAAGGTGGTCCTTACGCACCATAGTCATTCTTGTGGTTAAGTTGCTTGCCTCATCTCTTGCTTTTCGCCATGAAATTGTGTATGTATGCTCACCATGAAAGTGGTTGGACTTTGTGCTTCTATGTTGCCTTGGTTTTCGCTGATGGACAATCTTGGCTTTGGCATTTGCTTTTGGAAGGTTGTTACTTGGTTGGACTTTGCAGCACTGAAAAGACAAGGCAAACTATATTAGGGTTGACATGTCTTCCATTCCATTGACAAGTATGGTGCGTCTTCTGTACGGTAGTCAACCATCTAGTTTGTTTTCTTAATGTGTTCACAATAGACCCGATGTCTCCTACTTTTGGCAGTTCGTCTTTTGGTGTCCACCACTTATTATCTGAGTTGCCAACTTAATATGTAGGGAGTTCCATCCTCCATTATGTTGACATAAGCCACATGGCTGTGTCAACTCTCTCTCTTTTGTGTGTGTTGGCTCAGTTTTCTGTTTCCAGTAGATTATAATACAATGTCCTAACTGGTGATTACATTTTGGTACTGCTGCATTACTAATAGCTTTATCGATCCTTGAATCAGATGAGCTAGGACCATGCTTGCTGGGATGACAGAACAACCTCTCTGCTTCTTGACCTAATCATCTAGCAGAAAGACCTCTGTCACTAGAGCGGTGCCCATGGTCCAACCTCACTAGGCTGGACCAATATCGTTCATGCCTTCAACGAAGTCACGAACCTCAGGTACAACAAGTGTGCCAGAATAAGTACAACGAGCTGAAACGTTGTTACTTCAATTGGCGCGGCGGCTAGACCCATACTGGGCTAGGCCGTGACCCGCTAACTAGAGAGGTTACAGCTGACCCCGAGTGGTACGGCGCCAGCCCCGAGGTACTAACTACATGCATTTCTTTGATTTTTTTGTAGCAATTAGGTTCCTACTAACTCAGTACTAACTTCGTCATCACTGGAACATGTGCAGGAAAGTAACCAACCCGCTAGAAACAAGTACAAACGGCCCCAATGCTGTGAGCAACTGATCACAATTTTGGGATGCACCCCACGTGTTAGGGGCTAGTTGGTATCGACGGGGGGCCATCGACCTGACAAGTCACCCAGTAATGGAAGCCCTCGCACTCCTCCATCCTTGTCGGACGAGCCAGTCCTTCCACCTAGTAGTCATCAGCCCTCGAAGCGAGTCCATAGAGAATATTCAGTTAACAGTCCTCGCAGCAAGAAGAGTAGCCAAACTCCATCCATAGAAGAGTGCCTTGAAAACCTAGGCAAATTTCTCAGAGAGGCTAGGTCCTAGAAGGCCCGTCGTAACGCCGATTCTTAGGAGTTGGCGCAAGTCCAGGACATTCTGATTCAAGATGGTATCAGCGAGGCTGATGCAGTATTCGTGCAAGCCCTAAACCTTTGCAGAGACAAGCTCCGTCGTCAGGGTTTTCTTAAAATGAAATCTAAAGAGGGGCGGCTGAACTGGATCAATGTGATGTGGGACTTTGTGTGCTCCAACAAGTCCCAGTGATCAACACATTTCTTGTTTTTCTACTGTTTGCGGATATCTAGTATGTGCATGTTGAGTTCCTTCTGTTCATTGTTTCGTTATGCTCATTTTTTGCATTACCAAAGACATTGCATGTATCACCTATCTGTTGAGTGCATGTCGTTGTCTCGTGTTTTGAATAAAAAATTTGTGTACTGTTGTGAGTGTTGTAAGACATTATGCATGTATCACTTTTCTCTTGTACATCCCAACCTGTTTTCATGGTGCTACCTAGTTCAGGTATCTTTATATGTTCACTTATTTCCACATGTTTTGTTCCTAAAATCTGCATTATAATCTGCCTGATTTCTGCCCATTTGCAGGTAGCATCATGAGCAGCATGAGCAGCACTGACGAGTCGTCGTACAGCGACACTTCCAGTGATGGACCGAGCACTGTGACCGTGGCAAAGGCAGCATTCATCCTATTGAAAGGTATTATGTCACAGGAAAGGCCTAAGGTAAATCCTCCTTGTACCATTCCTAAGCTTTCTAGAGCCCAATGGATGCAGCTTACCCTTGCCGACCATACCAAATGTTTAGACAGTTTGCGCATACTGCGTGATGCCTTCCTGCATTTGCATGAAACCCTGCTGTCGTTTGGCCTGCCAACAACAGATAAGTGCACCTCGGTAGAAGCTCTAGGCATGTACATCTGGACCTGTAGCCACCAATCAGCTAGTAGAGAGTGCAAGGATAGGTTTGAAAGGTCTTTAGATACAATTAGCAGGAAGATTATAGTAGTTGCAGAGGTCATGTATAGGTGGGCAAATACTGTCCTAGTGCCAGTAGATAGGAACTACGCACGCGTGAGCCAAAAACTTGCTGCATATACACCATGGTTTGATGGATGCATAGGTGCTATAGATGGCACGCACATAAAGGTTGAGGTTAACCATGAAGCAAAGACTGATTTCTACAATAGAAAAGACGAAACAACAATTAATGTTTGTGCCATCGTGGATATGGATGGCCGTTTCACATACGTGGGGGCCAGGAAGGCGGGGGCATGTCATGACATGGCGGTGTTGAAAGACTGTCAGGACGACGCTTTGTTCCCATATCCCCCACCAGGTTCGTGATTCCTTGCTGTTCACATTCCTTATTTGTTTGCTTATAGTAGATGCATTGAAGCATACTTGTGTTTAATTTGCTAAGACAGCTGATGGCTGTATACTGTCTCCTAACAAAATTTGCAATTTGATTTCTCGCTATTTTCATCGCTTGTAGGCCGGTACTGCCTGGCGGACGCGGGTTACAAGGAGATGGTAGGTTACATGACCCCATACAGAAACACAAGGTATCACATCAACGACTTTAGGGGCATAGATATGCAACAATTGCAGAGGGAGGAGAAATTCAACTACATTCATGCGAAGTTACGGAATGTAATTGAAAGAAGGTTTGGGGTGTTGAAAGAACGCTGGCAGATTCTGGACGGGGTGTCATTTTGCAGTAGGATGAAGTAGGCTATGATAATCATTTCATGCTTTGCTTTATATAATTTTTTGTGGATGCGTAAGTACGGCGCAGATCCATCCGCCTATGAGTTGCCGAAGTGGGTTGACCTAAATCTAGGAACCCCTATCTCTGGACTTAGGGAGTTAATATCCATGGCGGTGTGGAGCGGTGTCTGATTTAGGCCAAGGCTGTTGTTTTAGAAACCAGTAGCTGTAGGTACAATTCCATGGCAGTCTTATCGTGTGCATGTGTAAGGATTTGTGGGACTGTGTTCGTTTCAAAAATTGGTTTATGGGAATATCATATTGGGTTCATTGGTGTATGAGGAATTGTAGTGATAGAACTACAAGTGTCAAGTTATATAGTGTTTGGTGATGTGTTGAAATACTCTGGTTCATTTGTCTACGGACAATGGACTAGTTGCTACACTGTTTCTGTGATTCACCATGGGAAGCAGTGGAGCAGATACAGCTTAGGCTTGGCTTTCTTCAAGGATTCTGTTCCTCAGAGGTATCATTGCATCATATTTGTTACTTTTTTGGTCATATGGATGATTGAACCAGAGGTAATATGAGTTTGCAACTGGCCAGGCCGCAGGTAAAGAATAAGAGAAGCTTCCAGTCGACGGAAGAAGACATGCTTCGTGCTTCTCAAGTTGTGCTTCCGGTTGCAAAGGTTATGATATCCACGGCACAAGTGCATTTTAGGCTTGCAAGTTCCAGTTGTAGTTACCTGACATTTATCCATGTTTGTCCTGAAAGCAGTGTTCCCTTTTCGTAATAGTAGTTCTTACCTTTTGTGATACTATATTTCTGAAAGGGTGTTCCAAGTGGTCGGGCCAATCCTAGTGCGGTTCCAGGTGCAGGAATAGGTGCCTTTGATGCCTTGCAACAGCTTCAACATGTACTAACTGTGCATCTTCGTACATACAAATAAGTAATGAGCCTATAGTTAACTTACTATGATTTATCGTCATCAATTTCAAGCACTGCTCCAGTTAGACCAGAAGGTGGTACTGTTGTTAGCAAATCCGAAGTTGGCTCAATATATGAGGTTTGGCTCAATACTATAAGGTGGATAAGTGCTCATGCTGTGTTCCATTTGGTACAGTATGGCCAAATATCAAGAAGCAAATCCTGGAGTATTCACCACTGTGACTTTCCCTTTCTTACTTGTTGTCAGGTTTGGTGTTTGGGGCCATGGAATTTGTTTGTTACTTGCAACGCTTTATCTGATATTTCGGGAGAAGAAACTAGCTTCACAGGTTTGTGCACTAGTTCTGATTGTATTTTGCTTCACTTATCTGTGTATCTGTAGGACTACAATTCTTTGACAGTGAATGGAGACCCTGAGTGCATTCCTTCAAGCGTTGCGGCTTCACTGGGTGGAGTTCCAGAACAAGTTCTATGAAGGCGATGGTTACAAGTTCGCCCCATTCTCCTTCGCACTGATTCATGAGGAGGAAGATTGAGCTCATCCCAGCATTTTGTATTTATTGTAGCCGATGTAAAATCTATCTTTGGTGGCCTTTGTTCCCAGAACAAATAATTTTTTCATCTGTTGTCTCGGATGAATCATAAACCTCAGTCCCTTTTGATCTGTTTAAACAGTAGACCTGACGGGCATGTAGCCTGATTATGGGACAAACTGTTCCAGGTCTTGAGTTGCAAACTGTAAGTTATTGGTTCAAATTCTTGGTTGAAACTGTAAAACAGCATGTCTAGAAATGCATGGTAGTTTGAATTTGAAAGTTTAAAATGAGCATGAGTAATAATTGGTTGGCGCTAATTTTTAAACGTCTGCACACTGGCTGCTGGCTGGAGGATGCTAGCTACGGTTAAAGGCTAGAATTAGCTGGCTGGACTGGCTGGTCCAGCCCCAGCACCAGCCAGCCTGCCGAACGAACTGTATAGCTTGGAACCCTTTGATCGTGCAGCGAAATAGTATTCATACTGGTTTGTACTGAGTGCTGCCCGCTGTCAACTGCGCGTCTTTTACAGTAGCAAGTTATTGCGTTCGCTCAGGCTACCCGTGCGTTTTTACTGTCCTGCGTGCTGTTATTTTCTTTTACAAAGGTCTGCATGCTGTCGGTGGCGTAAATACAATACACTCCACGCGCCATGATATTTGTAACGAGTACATACGTCATCAGAAAAAAAAAATCCCCACTCCATACGAATTTCATTGCACAAGTCACGAACCGAGTCCGAGAAACGCCCCAGCCCCAGGCGAGGTCCAGGACCCCTGCAATAATGCATGACGTCACCATCGTCCGAACAAATTGTGCTACCCGGCAAAGACAAAACCATCATTAAGCTAGCAGCGGCCCCTTCTACCAGATCGCTGGGCTGCGGCCATCATGGCTCGCGTCCGGTCCGCCATGATCGCAAGAGGTCAAGCCCACGTAGCACTGACCCATCAGGGCAATCGCCCGTCGTCCCTTGGCTTGTGCTGCACGACGAGGCCTTCCGAGTTCCGAACGCCGAGCAGCGTCACTGCGTCAGACAAAGGGAGATGCACTTGATCACCCATTATTATTCTCTGCGGGCGGAGGACGGGAGGAGGCCTCAACCACCACCACACACCACCGCGCGCGTCCACCGTCCACGACCGCACCAAACCGTCATCTGAAACGCGCTTGCTTTGGCTTGCTTGCTCACTGTGCTCGTCCTCGACCCAGGAGAAAATGCCTCGGCACGACACCAGCTGCCACGCAGTCGCGGCGGCGTGCGGTGCATGGGCATGACGATGGTAGGACGACTCGGCCAGGGTCAAGCGTTGCCACTTCTACGTAGACGTCGCCCACCTGACTCTCGGTTACTCACAGCTCAGCTCCAGAGGAGCCCACCTGACCTGAGTATGAGTTTTTAATAGCTTCACACTTGGTGCCTGGCAGCTGAAGACAAATGAGATCAGTTGGCCAGGTGTAGCAAGCACATTGTTGTCTTCTAGAAGTAGTATTCGGTAAAACTTCGGTGTTACAGAAGCTTCTCTTTGCTTGAAATTTGCTTTGAGGCTAAGGGCCAGTTTGAATGTCAAAATTTTTGGCAAAACGCTACTGTAGCGTTTTTGTTGTTATTTAGTAATTAGTGTCCAATCATAGTCTAATTAGGCTTAAAAGATTCGTCTCGTGGATTTCGTCTAAACTGTGTAATTAGTTTTATTTTTTATTTATATTTAATACTTTATGCATGCGTCTAAAGATTCGATGTGACGAAAAATCTTAAAAAATTTAGCATTTTAGAGGGAAACTAAACAGGCCCTAAGGGGAAAAAAACGCCCAGCAAATATGTTCTGCCCGACAGAAAGAACCAGTTTGACCAGCTGCTGGAAACTTGATCCACAATGATTATGGGCATATGGAGGAGACACAGCGCTCGACAACTCCCAACTTTCCCCCAGGGTCAAGCGGGGACAGGTACAACAAACACACATGGACAAGCTCACGATCTGGATCTACTCCCAACTTCACAAGTAGAGCAAGAGATCAGCAGCGTCCAGCTGCATCTACCAGGGCGTCTCCTTATCCAGTGGCACTTCAGTTTGCCTTCACCAATCGTACAGGCGAACAAGTGTGTGCTGTTACATCCTTGAGAAAGATCCACACATGAGCAACAAAAATTTATTACAAAAGAATGGGAGGGGACCCTGGACCTGGAAGAGCCGCGACGCAACAAATTTTACAGGCCGAGGAAACTGTATCTACACCTCCGAGGCGGAGGAGGTTCCTCTTCACGTGTGGATATCATCATATGCCGTGCAGCCAGGACAGATCCGGGAAGGCACAGCTGCACAAAGCATATCTTTCGAATCTCAGCCAAGGGCTGCTGCCACGTCCATGGCAGTGAGCCAGTAACACATCCCTCCCCCCCAGCGTTTCCATGGTGACTCCCCGTTTTCCACACCTATCAATTTCTGTTTTACACATTTTACTCGACCTGCTCGCCTATGAGGTCAAGGCCTACTAACAAGAAGGAGATGCCCTGGAACAGGAGGAAGTAGAAGTGTATACCCTGCTTCGAGAGCAAGCTTCGGGCGGCCGCGGTTAGGAGCAACATCGAGAGCGCGAGCTCCTTCTTGTATATCCGGTTGTGCTTCTTTTTTGCGTCCTTCTTCGATGCCAGCTGCTCCTTTGCAACCGCGTCGAGGTTCGGTGCAGAGCCTGTCTTTAGGTGCTTCAGCTCCTTGGGGGCCAGGGAAATGAGATCGCCCTCTGATGAGCGGCCTGATTTCTTGGTCACCACCCACTCGTATGCGCTTCCAAGCTGGAACAGACCAGAGATCATGGCGTTGAACTTGGTCACGGACATGGTGTTCTCGAAGAGTAGGTATGGGATGATGAAAGGGAATGACTTCGGAGAAGGCAGGATGTTGAGCAAGGACATGAGGGCAGGAATGTAGCACACGACCCAGTCAGGAAGCTCGGCTTCAGGCACAAACATCGTCATCGGGAGGATGATGCAGAAGAGCGTGAAGGAGTAGAAAGGTAATATGAGCTTTCGAAGCAGGAAAAAAAGGAAAATCAGGTTGGCTTTCTTCCAAAACGCAATCTGCAGCAAAGTGAAATAAAGTGAACAATAAATTAGAAGTCTGGAAGGTAAATTATGTTCATAACAATAACTAAAAGATAACTGAGGAGCAAGTTAATCGAGTATCATATTATAGTCTACAAATAGAGGTACAATTTATATTGCACTGCGTGGAAGCCAAATGATGACAGCATCTTAAAAGTGCATCAACCTAAGTAGCACAGTGGAAAGGTACATAATGTAGAGTACAGGTTTCTAAGCAATGAATTGGATGGATCCAGACACTCAGATCAAAGGCATCACACACAAAACATCTAGCTTTTCATGCTTTTATTAGCATGTACTCCCTCCGGTTCTCTAAAACAAGTCGTTTTGGACATCGACACGGTCTTTAAGAAACGACTTTGACTACAACTTTTTACTATAAAATATTTATAAAATATAGTCAATATATACTTTTATGAAACTACATTAGGAGATGAATCTACTTACATCACTTTCATATTTTCAAACTCAACCCCAAAAAAGTTATTTGTAGTCAAAGTTTAAAATGTTTGACTTAAGACAACCTCAAAACGACTTGCTTTAGAGAACCGGAGGGAGTACATCATTGGAGCACACTCTGGGCACGGACAGACATGTCCCATAGCCAAAGAAAATAAACCATTGCAAGGATGTATTTTATTAGCATAATGCGATCTTACTAAACATTATGTTAATTGAACAGGATATGCGAAGCATGCTATTTGGGGTCGAGGTTAAGTGCAGTTGTTAAAGAAGCAACAATGACGCCTTAAAAGTTCAAGATATACAGCAAAGAAACGTGTAAACCGGGATTGCAGTGACTGTGATAATTCTTTGTAATCACTGCTGCTACAGATATTAACCAAATAGTCACAAATAGAATCCAATGTTACATCATAGCACCAAAACATAAACCATATTTGTGCTGACAACTATAGTGCCTTTAAATCATAATAACTAAATTCCTTGCCAAAAAGGACATCACTAAATTTCCTCATTAACGGCACAACTTGAATTATTAAGTATTGGCTAAGGGATAAGGTAGATCCAAAGAGCATTGCAATACCTTGCATTTGATGATGTCCGGTAAACAAAGCCTGAAAAGCTGCATTGGACCGGAATGCCACCGATGCTGCTGCTTCCTGTAAGCCTCATAAGACTCGGGCAATTCGCACTGGCACTGTCCACAATACGACAAAAATCAGGTCAACTGAGGAAAACATAACATGAGCAAACACCAATTGGAAGATTTTCATATCAGACTAGTACCTCAACATCATTCAGGAATATAAACTTCCAGCCATGGAGATGTGCCCTAACAGCAATGTCCATATCCTCCACGGTTGTCCGTTCCATCCATCCACCTGAGTCCTCTAGTGCCTTGATCCTCCACACCCCAGCAGTGCCATTAAACCCAAAGAAGTTTAAGAACACTCCATTCACCTGTTGTTCCACCTCAAAGTGGAAGCAAAGATTAATATACTGCAACCGAGTCAGCAGGTTCTCATCCTTATTCACAAAGGACCATCTTGCTTGCACGAGCCCAAGTTCATTATTGTCCTGCAATGGTCCATTTGACAAATTAGACTTAGAATCCTAAAATGAAGAACAATCAAAAGTAAATTCCCCTCAATTCACCTTGAAATGTGGCACAGTGCGCTTCAGAAAGTCAGGATGAGGTTGGAAGTCTGCGTCAAAGATGGCGACAAATTCGTAATCCTTCACATAGCTGCAGCTCATGGCTGACTTGAGGTTTCCAGCCTTGTAACCATCCCTCAACACACGGTGCCTGTACACAATCCGGGCACCTTGCTGTTGCCATTTGGCCACCTCTTCTCTAATCAGAGTCTGTGTCAGTGGGTCGTCGGAGTCATCCAACACCTGAACCAAGAAGTTGGATTTCGGCCAGTCAAGGTTGCACACGGCCGCAATTGATTGTTGATACACCTGAAGAAACCCAACAACAAACCAATTGTCAAAAGACCGAGAGGTAGGTGACCAGAATTGCGTAGTATTTAGAGCGAGAAAGACAACACCAACCTCCTTCTCGTTGCACATTGGTATCTGGACAAGTACCATGGGGTAGTACCCGGCATCCGGGTCCTCGACATCAGGCAATGCAAGGGACTTGGGCTTGGGCTTGATGCGCTTGATGTGGATGTAGAAGCAGCCAAGGCACTGGATGAGGCGGTCGGCGCTCTGGATGAGGAAGAGCACGACGCAGGCGTCGGTGAGGAACTGTATCCCCGGCGCAACGTAGGTGGCGCGGAAGCGCAACCAAGAGGCGTAGAGCGACTCGAGGCCGATGACGGGGAGGGCGAGCGCGGAGGCGGCAAGATTCCAGCCGTTGAAGTAAGCGGCGACCTCGACGGCTAGGAGGAGCAGGGAGACGACGAGGAAGGCCTTGATGAAGGTGTAGAACCTGGAGCGCACGACGGGGCTCTCGCCGGTGGCAGCCACCACGCCGGCCTCGGCGTCGGTCCTCCCCGCGGCAACCCTGCGCCTGGCCGCGCCGCCTAGCGCGACGGCGGCGGAGGCGAGCGAGGCGAGGCACCCGGCGGCGCGGTGCGCCTTGAGGAGCAGCACCCACCTGATCTGCTTGGCGTTCTTGGTGCGGCCCCCCTTGCGGCGGCCGCCGGCGGCCAAGATGTCCTCGTCGTCGTCCTCCGGCGAGGAGATCTCGGAGATGGACCAGTTGGGGTTCTCCATCTTGACCACCACCGGCGTGCCCCGGTAGGCGTCGCCGCCGGCCTTGCCGCCCCACAAGCCGCTCCACGGCGTCATCAATGGCCGGTCCAAGAAGCCCGCCGCCTCCCCCGGCCTAGGCCACGCCTCTCGTTCTCTCCCCTCCCAAAATAGCCGCTCAATCCGCCACACGCTAATCCTGGGCTTCCTTTCCTTTTGGCCCCGCCAGCTCCACTCCAATGCCAATCCCTCTTCTCACAGGAAAATCCCCAAAGATTACTAGTACTAGTGCTACTCTGCAGAAGCTCCGCTCCACTTCCGTTTGAGAGTGAGCTTTATGAAGATGAGGGGAAGAGGAGGGCAGAGGTGGGAGCTGATGCTGCTGAGGCTGAGCGGAGGGAAGGCGACGAAGGACTGGGAAACAGCTCAACACGTCTGGGGAGAGAGAGAGAGAGACGAGAGAGATCCGGCCGAACGGTAGCCCCCAATATTTTACGCGATGTTCGTTCTCTTGTCCTTCCGCATGTCTGTGGACTTCCGCGGCGCGTTGTTTTGGTTGAGTATTCCTACTTCTGGCCTTGGTTTGGTAAGGCTTTTAATTTGGGAGTTAATTACGCGTTTTCTGTGGGTTAAACATGGCAGGGGGAGAAGGGCAAAAGAGAAAACATCATTATAACCTTTCATCAGGTATGTAGTTTTTTTTTCACATTTCACACTTGCCTTGCCTACCTGTAGCCGTTTGAATCAACTTCTTTTGTCGCCAGAATTCATGAGAAATTGCGAAATTAGGACCTCGCAGATTTCGTTGGTCTTCTTGGCCAGTCTGTTTTTAGGGGAATTTCTCGTCTGTCATTAAAAAATATCGCAATACTCTGTGAGCCTCTGAAAAAGTTCAGCATTATTCAGTATCACTGCTCTAACTTTTTTGTGTCCTCCATGCCACTGCCGTCAGTTTGGGCTCTAACGCCGTCAAATTGCAGGTGTGAAAAGTCAAAAATATCTTTAAGTCTAAATATCTCATTAATTTTTTTCGAGCATCTTAACGACTTTAAATAAAAAAACTAAAAACTAGAAAGTCCCGCCGTGCGTTAACTCTGTCCATATACGAAGCCCCTTCCATACCCAATCGAATGGATAATTCCACTGTATTAGTAACCGACACGAATCAAGCCCAAAAAAGGCACGTTTTATCTAAAAATGTATGCTTAATTAGAATCCTATTCGTTTCCTCTACCCTGTTCGGTGGGACTTATTGCTGTTGCGGTTGATTTATACGGCTAATTTGTTGTGAGAGAAAAATACTACTCATATGGCTAAAAAGTAGGGCTGATTCTAGGTGATAAGCTGAAGCGAACATGGTCTAGGAGCGCAATTCGAGGGATTCCTTCCATTTCTGGTAAAAAAATTTCGAACTGCTGTTGGTTTCGGTTGGGGCTGAATTGTGAGTTTCAGAGCTCTCATGCTCCAAAACACTACACTGATTACGTATTTGGTCTAACTTCGTCTTGAGAGGATGTCAAGTAATTAACTACTTGGGTATGATAAAAAAAAAACTACTTGGGCGAGGTCCTTGCTGGAAAAAGCGAGCCAAGGAGCCGTAGCTCTTGACCTGCCTCCCCGTGAATAGATAGAGGCCAACAGCTAAAACGGAGCTGGCCGAACCAACGGCGGAGATCGCCACCGACGCGGCTCTTTCAAACTGAGCCGTCCGACGTCTCTGCCCTTTTCCTCCTGCAGTCCTGCCGGCGTCACTCCCTGGCTGGCTGGCTCCCACCATCCCAGGCGAAGGAAAGCGGCGCGGAGGAGCGCAGAAAAGGGGAGGAAAGCGAAGGCCGAGGAGGTGTCGGACGCGGGCCCCGCCCCGGGACACAGAGACGGGCGTGCGGGCCCCGTTTGAGCGGGGCACGGTCCGTGGTCCCACGCGGGGTCGCGGGTGCGTTCCCGTGGTGCCGTGCGCTGCGCCCCCTCGCTCGCCCGCCGCAGCGCCGCTATTCCATTCCGCTGCGCCTCCACCCGATCGGCTCCGCTGTGTTCCAGAGTCCAGGTCGCCCCGAACCGTGCTCGTGCCGTGCGAGCCAGTCCCCTGTCCCGACCCCGAGCTTTGCTTGCTCGGCTAGTTCCAGCTAGCTAGTCCGCACTGCACAGGCAAGGGCGGTGAATTGCACAATCTGCACACTGCAAAGCACTGCATCGCGTCGCGGGCGAAAGCAGCTCAGCTCCGCCGGGTTGGCATTCTGCTGGCACGTTACGTGCAGCGACCGCGCGCCGCCTGCTTGATGCGGTGGTGCCTGGCTGCCTGCCACTGGCGAGAGGAGTAGTACGTGGACGAGTCAGTAACACGTGGACGCGTGAAGGTAAACACGTGCAGTAGCGGCAGTAATACCCCCTTGTATGGTGTATGTATGCTACAGGCTGCAGTAATAAGCCAGTAATGACACGGGTATAAATTGCTGGACTCTGGAGCAACAAAGGCAGAGGATGCACGTACGCTCTCTCGCTCTAACCAGGGTAAGTACACGTGGTCCACCGCTGTACCGCTGGTTAATGGAAAGTGCCGCAATGGCGCGCGGACGGCAGCTGTCGGTCGGTCCATAAGCGTTGCCACTCTTCTTCGGATGAGTATAGTCGTACTCCCTCCATACTGATAAAAAACGACGTTTAGGATAACATTTAGTATACTAAGGAGTAATTAATTAAGATAAAATTTTCCATGTCTACCTCTATTAAATACAGCTGTGGCTCCATTTCATATAAAAAAAGTTGCACACCCTTACTGGCTAGCGCAACAGGGGCTGGTGTCTGATGTTGAGAACGGTGCGGGTTTGACTCCCCACTGTCTCCATTTTTTTTTGTTTTAGCGCATTTTGCATAGCACTGTACAGCGGCGCATTTTGCATGGCTTGCGCGCGGCCTGGACGATTTCGCGCTGCATGGCACTGTGCAGCGATGCGAGCTGGTACTCGAGCGGCGCGCGGTTTTAAGACGTAGACGACCACACGAGAGGGCGAGCGTCCCACGCGCGGCGCTGAGTAATTGCACGCAGAGATCAATGAGCCAGGGACAAACAAGTCCGAGGGAGGGGCTATGGCGCTAGAACGACGTTTTATCCGCAAACTATGCGAGGAACCAGGACGTTGTTTTATTTGTATACGGAGGGAGTATATCCTGTTTCACGCATAAAACTATTGTTTGACTGCCAATATTCACTTGTTTTGTACGGTCGAAACGTCAACGGCAGATATTTCCTGCAGCATCGACGAGGCCACCCAATATTTCATTTCTGGTCGACTTTTGATGCTACTCGCCTACTCCTAGTTTGCATTTCGATTCCCCCGAAAAATTCCTTGCTTATCCCTCTTGATCCACATGCTTTATTGATAAGTAGAGTAACAAATGGAATTGCTTATGATCTTCCAGAAACCTTAACACAGCCTGCCCTCCCGTGCTGCCGTGCATATGTTGATACTTGATCCTTCTGCTGCTTTGCTAACAACTTGTTGTTTTTTTAGAATTATGGAGAACAAACAAGCAACCAGACCATCAAAGTGTTTACGGTTATATTCAACTATATCTGGGCATCGGGCCGGCCCGGCCCGGCACGACACGGTCACGGGCCAAGGAGGCACGCCGTGCCCTGCGGGCCGTGCCTCATCGGCCTGCGGGCCTAGCCTTCGTCCCAGGCACGGGCCTGTGGGCCATTTTTCGTGCCGTGCTGGCCCGTGAGGCACGGCAAAAATAGCAGGCCGTGCCAGCCCACAGCCCGTTAAATCTAAAACACCTCCAAATAAACATCTCGATCCATTTTTTTCAACCATGAACATATAAGTATGAATTTTGACCAACACAATTTTTTCACACTTAGCCATTTAGGACACTTAGGCAATAAACAGCAGCAACAGCAAGATGAAGACAACATATTTAAATATCAAAAAGAGCTGTTTTGTGTAATGCTGCCTCATTAAAAACCTACCTAGGTAAAACTCATCCTTGTGAGAAACCCTAGGCAGGAAAAAAGAGTGCAGCCAGCTCCAAATGTCTTAATCTTACATAGTTATTACAGACCGTTGTTCAAATGTTCAAATGAAAACTAAGCAAGTGAGTGAGGGACACATCCACTCTTAACTCACACAAAAGTACTCCAACACTCCCAGCCAACCAATGCCACTCTCAGCCACCAGATGCATCATCTTCACCTTCTGGTTCATCCAGGAACAGATTCTCGAATGCATCTTCAATTTCTTTGGTATCAGCAGCTTCATGTTGTTCCCTCTTCTCTCCTAGCTCCCAGTCCTTCAACAAGGTCAGCATCTCAATATGTTCTGGTTTCAAGCTCCGGCGCCGTTCTTCTAGGATCCTTCCTGCTAAGCTGAAACAAGACTCTGAAGAACAAGTGAAAATAGGAACTGACATGATATCTGTGGCCATAATAGCCAGGATGGGATATGTTAGTTTGTGGTCCTTCCACCACAGAAGAATGTCAAAACCATCCTCATAAGCAGTTATGCAGTCGCTGTCCAAATAGCTTAAAAGTTCAGAAGCAGTAGAGTGAGAAGAAGAACAGGCAGTGCCACTAGAAGGACCAGGCAGACCTGATCCTCCAAAAATTACCCCCCAAGCCTGTTTTCTCTTACCAGTGGGTGGGGTAGGACCAGCAACCCTTTGTGACCTGGTTGCACCAAACTTTCTCAAATATTTCTCAAACATTTTATGCAACTCAGTTTTCAAATTAGCATAGTAAGTAGTGTAATCAATACCAGTATATTCAGTAAGTAAATGGAGGACCCTTTGCATACCTCTGAGCTTAGCTCTAGGGTCAAGAATGAATGCAAATGAGTATAAGAGAGGAATGTCCTTACAATACTTAAGAAATTTATGCTGCATAGGGTACACAAAGGGTCTAAGATTAACATCCCTTTCACATGCATGCAAATGGGTTGCAATCTCCAGAACATGGTGCAGCACAAGAGGACTGGTAGGATAATAAACACCAGACAGTGTAACAGTAGAGTCATAAAATACTTCTAGGAACTCTAATATTTTTTCAGCCACGTGTCAATGGGCTAGAGACAACAGTGCAGAACCATAATTTGAATTTATGAACACAGAAAATACTTCACTGTAAGGAACCAAGTGTTTTAGCATGAGATAAGTAGCATTTCATCTAACATCCATGTCTAAGCCAAATTTTCTAGGTCTCATACCTTTAGCTTCATAGTAGTTTCTAAACATAGCAATTCTTTGATTAGAGGAGTTCAAAAAATTAATTGCAGTTCTAAAATCCTCAATATAAGGTTTGATTCTTTTTAGTCCAGATTTGACTATCAGATTAATAATGTGACAAGCACAGCGTTGATGCACAAGACTGTAACCAGGTGTAGGATCACAACCAAGATAACCAGCAAACATGGGTGTCAAAGTTTCTATAGCCTTAGCATTAGAAGATGCATTATCTAAAGTGATAGAAAAGATTTTATCTGTGTCAAAGTTTCTATAGCCTTAGCATTAGAAGATGCATTATCTAAAGTGATAGAAAAGATTTTATCAACCAAGCCATACTCCTCAACAACAAATACAATGGAAGCAGAAATGTTTTCACCAGAATGCTTAACTTGAATCAACCTAAGACCAACAACCTTCTTTTGCAATTCCCAATCAGCATTCACATAGTGAGCAACAACAGATATGTAATCCTCTTTAGCATTACCAGACCATATGTCAGAAGTCAAAGCAACAGATGCAGAAGCATGCACATAGTTCCTAATCATAGCACGACGTTCAGCAAATAACTTATCCAGATCTCTAGTGATGGTTCTTCTAGATGATCTAACAAATCTTGGGTTATGAGAATTTTTAATATATTCCTCAAATGCATCAGTGTCACCAAAACTAAGAGGAAGATCAAGCCTAGCAATCAATCTACACAGTTCAGTTCTAGCAACAACAGGATCATAGTTCCAATTATGCAAAGATCCATCAGCATTAAAAGCTAGTCGAGACTGAACCCTAGAAGCATTATCAAGCTTCTGTTTGCAAGATTTTTGGTGCCTAAGAATGTGACCAGTACCAGCAGCAGATTTAGCACTCAACACAGTTCTACACATCTTACATATAGCTCTAACACGCACATCGACACCATTAATCTTCTCATAAACCTCCTAAGTCACCCCAACACTTAGACTTGCGCTTACCAAGTCCAGAAACAGCACCAGAGGAAGGAGTATGAATACCATTACCATCAGCATTACCATTAACACCAGTGTTGTTGGAGTGGGTGTTGGAGTCCACCGTCCCTGTCCCTGTTGCCCCTGCATCGACAGCATCGACGTCGATCGCCGGCTATGTCCTGCGGGTGGCGTCATCAAACACCGCAAAGGGGTCACGACCGTCGTCGTCGTGCTCCGGGGACAGCCCAGCCACGACCAAGTCATCGTCGCTAGTCACAGGCAACATGGCATCGTCGCCCTGTGGGTCACACGCCATGGGGCCCTCGGCTGCGGACGGCTGAACTCTAGCACCATTCCTCAACGGTGCGCGGCTATGGCTTGGCCGCGGTGCCATTGCCCGTCGTCCGTCTATGGCTCTATGCCAAGGCTAGTTGACGACGAGGCATCGACAGCAGACCTGCAAAGAAAAAGAATACGAAAAAAAGAAAAGGATGAGAAAATAATCCCAAAAACAGAATCAAAACACTGAGAAACGTATAGATCTAGGGGCTAGGGTTAGGGTTACAATGGGGATAGACTTGCCTGCGCAACCGGAGCCCGGCGCCGGAGAAGACGAGGGCCACACAAGGGCAAGACGGGATTAAGAAGGACGGCGAGCGACGGCGGAAGAGAGACGGGGAGGCGGACTCACATGTTCATCGACAAACAGAGGAGAAAGAGTAAAAAGGAAGACGGAGAGGGATTGAGGGAGCAGGGAACTCAGGGAGAGGTGATGGAGCGGCGGCGATATCACCGGATCCAAGGACGACGGTCGCACCAGCGGCGAAGATGGATCGATGAGCGACCGAGCGGGTCGGGTGTCGAGTGCGGTGAGGGTTGGGAGGGGAATGGGGTTAGGGTTAGGGTGGGGGTGGGGGCTGGCCGACCGGGGGGGGGTTCGCGGTTAATATATGGGGAGGAGGGGGAAGTTCATGGGCCAGCGGCCGCCGGCCTGCTTGCCGTTGGGCCGCTACGGGTGAAGGGTCGAGATAGCGGACTAGAGGGGGTGAATAGTCTTTTCTAAAATTAATCGTGTCGGCTAACCGAAACAAGTGCGAAATTATAACTATCGGTCTAGCCAAGACTACACCCCACTATCTATGTTCACTAGCACCTTACAAAGATAACAATTATGCAACAAAGGTGCCGGGCTAGTTAGAGCTCTCCTAAACAATTCTAGGAGCAAGGTTACACAAACCTATGCCACTAGTATTTTAAGCAACAAGAGAGCTCCTACACATGCTAGTAAGCAAAAGCACAAAGCTAACAAAGCTCACTAGCAATGCTCAATAACAAGGCAACCAATGCCTAATTAGAGAGCGCAAATACTTAGCTACACAAACTAAGCAATGTGACTAACAAGGTTACTAAAACCAAATTAGCCACGCAAGGGAGCTACTTCTATGCTACATAAGCAAGAAGGTAATTAGCAAGCTACACAAGGTATCTAATTACAAGAGCAACTATACAAGCTTAATATGTATAAAAGTAATTGCAAGCTTGTGTAATGGGGATGCAAACCAATGGGAAGAACAAGGTTGACACGATGATTTTTCTCCCAAGGTTCACGTGTTTGCCAACACGCTAGTCCCCGTTGTGTCGACCGCTCACTTGGTGGTTCGGTGGCTAATTAGCATCACCCGCTAAGCCCACACGTCGGGCGTCGCAAGAACCTACCCCTTGAGTGAGGGTAGCTCAATGACACGCTTTACTAGAGTTGCTCTTCGCGGCTCCCGCGGGGCGAGCACAATGCCCCTCACAAGCACTTCTCCGGAGCGCCGCGCAAGCTTTTTGCGCGCTTCGACGGAGACCACCACCAAGCCGTCTAGAAGGTGGCAACCTCCAAGAGTAACAAGCACCACCGGCTTGCAACTCGATCACCTAGTGCCACTCGATGCAACCTCATGATGCAATCGCACTAGAATCGCTCACTCACACAATCGAATGATCACTATCAAGTATGTGTGAGATGGAGGGCTCCTAAGCACTCTCAAGCATGGACACAAAGTCCCCCAAGGTGCTCTACACCAGCCATGGCCGAAGGCCACTTCTATTTATAGCTCTAAGAGCTAAACTAGCCATTACCCCTTCACTGGGCAATGGTCGGGCCGACCGGACGCTCTAGTCGTGTTGACCGGACGCTGGACCTCAGCGTCCGGTCGCCCGCAGACGGCCACGTGTCCTGATTCCAACGGTCACTTGACCTGACTGGACGCAGCAGCTTTAACTGACCGGACGCTGGACCCTCAGCGTTCGGTCGTTTCCAGTAAGCTCCCGAGCATGACTGGACGCGTCCGGTCGAACGCGATCGGACACAGCACCAGCGTCCGGTCACTCTCCAGCTACTGCTACACTCCATGTCAGCACGACCGGACGCAGGCAGTCAGTGTCCGGTGCTTTTGAATCCAGCGTCCGGTCACTTGACCGATGCTGGCATCTCCTCCATTCTCTTCACCCTTGCTCAAGTGTGCTAACCATAAGAATTTACATCCGACGCAATAGAAAATAGGCATTTTATTTTCTCGAAAGCGCCAAATCACCTCCTTTGTAAATGTGCCAACACCACCAAGTGTATACCACTATGTATATGTGTGTTAGCTTTTCACAATCATTTCCCAAAGGATGTTAGCCACTCAACTTGCCACGCCACTCGATCCTAGCGACAATGCAAAGTTAGATCACTCGAGTGGCACTAGATGACCAATATGCAAACAAGTTTGCTCCTCTTGATAGTATGGCCATCTATCCTAAACCCGATCATAAACTTCTCTACACATCTATGACCGGTGAAATGAAATGCCCTAGGTTATACCTTTGCCTTGCGCATTCCATTCCATCTTCTTCAATGTCGATGCAACACATGCACCAACACGATTAACAATGATATGATTCACTTCATATCATCACGTGATTATATTGGTTCATCGATCTTGACTTTATTTGCTCTTCACCGTTGCTATCGTCCATCGACGCCAAATCTTGCTCAAGCTTCACCGCCACGCGGTCCATCACTCCAAAGCCTCCGACTTGCCCTTCACGCTTGCAACTGGTCCATCAAGCCAAGTCTTGTCTTGATCTTCTCCACCTTGATCGCATGACTCAATGTCATGTCTCATGTGTATTTAAGCTCCTTCATCATCACATGTGTGAGCTTTGCAACATCTCCAAGCTATTTTCACCTTCATGGCACATGTTGCTCACACACATGTACCTGTGGACTAATCACCTGTGTATCTCACATAAACACAATTAGTCCACCTAAGTTGTCACTCAATTACCAAAACCAAACAAGGACCTTTCAACGGGCCTGTCGTTATTTTGTGGGCCATGCCGTGCCGGCCTGTGGGCCTAGGGTGTGGCCCAAGCATGGCCTGCACCCCCGTGTCGTGCTAGCCTGGGCCCATTGACCTTCAGGCCAGGCCGGGCTAGGGCCGAGCCTAATTAGCGGGCTCCGTGCCGGGCTCACGGGCTCGGGCTTTGTGCCTAGATATGTATTCAACTAATGCCCATGCATCACCACAGAGGTTATAGCCAACCAACAATTCCAAAATTCCTCACGATTTTTCCTTTCAAAAAGAACATGACTCATGCAACACAACAGCAAAGAAAGGATTTTTGAAACGCCGCCAGAACATTGAATCCTTGCTATATTTAGCTTGTGCTTCAAGTTGACCCAACTTTGTATGAGACGGAGCCCCAACTATGGGCAGCTTGGGACAATTGCCCAAGCTAGCCGCGACAATGTTAAGGATGTGTGTAATAATACTCCATGAGTTGGCTCGAGTTGTCAAAATGCAGAAAGGTCAAGGCCAAGCAAATGATACAAAGAGCCTAGACGACGAGTTGAATGGAACATTGATGATTATTGTGAAATCCAAATAGATTCCCCTCCTCTCGAATTCTCCTTTTATCTAGTTTTGTTTTTCGTCCTCCTCTAGATCTTCATACTCCGATTGCTACTCATCTAATCCCCTGACTGTCTTCTAACCCCAACTACCCTGTTGTTAATATACAACCCCCTCTCCCTCCCTACTCTATCTCTCTTATCCTTTGGCCCTTCTCCTCCCCTCCTGGTAATCCTATGTTGGTATTTTTTTTCTAGTCAGAGTCAAGCAATTGTCTAAAGGATCAACAAAAATGTTAAGTTGCCGATCGGTGTCCCAACAAAAGTTATCAACTAATCATCCATTCGAAAGCTCAAAGTTTAACAATCCAGAAGATTAGTTATGCTTCCCCATCTGTCTGTCTATATTGTGTGTGTGCGCGCGCTTGTCGTCCCTAACTACTAGCGAAGAAGCAACAAGTTGAACCTAGTTGCTGCTCACCAGGGACAGCAGTTCGTAAAGATGGCAACGGGCCCCGATATCCGATACCCGACGGGTATTTGATCCATTAGATGACGGGGATGAAATCATATCTTTACCCGTGGACATATAAATGGGCAAGTATAACACTCCGGTGTTATGCAAGCATTTAGGCACTGCAAATCATGCATATTGTACATCATCAAGCATCCTAATCATACATGCCTAATCATGTAAATAATAACTGAAACCATGCTTCAAAACGTACGAAACATGCTCGTGAAACATGAATGTTGCATACACTTGTTTAGAGTTGTTTTTGCCCTAATTATGCTTGCTAGGTTAGTAAAACATGTTTGGCTATAATTGTAAATCATCTAGAATTATTTAGCATAGTTTTTGGAGCAAAGTTTGTATTCAAACTTTTGACAAAATATGCATTGAAATCTTTATTGAAAATGGTCAAAAATCCTCCATATTTAGCTTTTGCTTCCCAATTCAAAATCTATGCAAAATTTTTAGTTAGTCCCTAAAGCAAAGTTGTAGAGGATTAAATTCTAAGCAACTTTTATTTTTGGGCCATTTTCAAAAGAAGTCATTTTCTTGCTCAAAAGGGTATTTGAAAACTGATATGTGAAAATTCCTTGAAAATAGAATTTGAAAAAGGGTTTCTCTCCTTTCGTGGGCCGCCGCCTCACTTCTGGCCCGCCAGCCGAAGCCGGCCCAACACTCCACCTCGCGCCGTGCCTTCGCTTCAGCCCAGCCCGCTCGCCCCGCCTGCCTCCGCGCTGGCCCGCTCACGGCTCGCCTGCGCCGCGCCACGCCTGTTCCCGCGCGCTGCGCCCAACCGCGTCAGGGCGCGCTCACCGCGTGGCCGCCATGCGCCGGCGACGCACGCCGCACGACAGCCCTGGCCTGCCTCGCCCTCCATGCGCTCGCCTTCATCTGCTGACCCTGCTGCGCTCCCCACTTCACTCTCCCGCGCTGCCTCTCTGCTTCGCCCGCACCGAGCTCTGCTCTCGCGCCGCCTTCGCCACCGCAGCCCCGCCGGCAAAATTGGCCGCCGGTGGTCCACCACTGCCCACAATCAAGCACACATCGCTCCACCTTGCTCCCCGGCACCTGGTGCTCGCGGTAGTGACACCTTTTGAGCAAGGTATAGCGGCTTGCGCGTTTCGCCGCCGTCGTTCATGGCGCCGCCGTGGAAAGCTTTCCCCCGTCCCTCCTCCATCCCTTTGTGTAGCCTGCTCAGGTTCGTCACCCTCTTGCGGACCCCGCGTGCACGCCCGCTTGCCCAGACCTGGCCGGCAACGGCCGCTGGCCCGCTGGCAGCGCCCGCGCCGCCGTGGCGTTTGGAACGTCGACGTGGCGTGGCGCCTTCGCCTCGGCCGAGCTGGGCCAGGACGGCCTTGGGCCGAAGCCCTGAGCCAGGCCGCCGCCCTTCTCCTTCGCTCGATCTGCGCAGGCCGAAAGTGGCCGTGGGCCAGCCGTTTCTTTGGGCCGGCCCAGTAGTAACAGGAAAAATTGATTTCGATTTTCTTTTATTATTTTGGGAAGATAAATACTTTAGAAAATGTTTGTGTACTCATTTTGGCTTCAAATTTGTTGAAACAAATTTTTCTAGGTTTCTTGTCACCAGATCTACATGATAAAAATATTGCATGTCATTTTTGAGATACTTTTCTGTAGAGCTTTGTTTAATCCTTGATATTGCTGATATCTTGTAAAATGTGTAGTAAAACCTATATGTTTCAGAAAAATATGCTTCCAAGTGTGTTATTCTTCTTGTGTAATGTACTTCCTAGGAAAAATATATGTCATGCATGTCCTGTAGAAAAATTGTGAGATGTAGTTCAAGTGCCTTTAATGGCTGATTTTTGTTATTTTTGCTAGAGAGCAAAATTTGTATAAAACATGTATGTGATAATTTTTGTGCAATGATTATTTACTGTATAGAACCTAGGAAAAATACTAAATCTATTGTTTGACACTTTTCATAATACAAAGTATTTTCATGCTCATAATTAGGTCCAAGCTTGTCATTTTTGTGTAGGTTACTCCACTTATCCAAATGCCATAAAAATCTGGTGGTAGACTACTTAGGGTAGTACTGTGCTATGGTAATTTTCTAAGATTTTTCTAAGCTATAAAAATAGATGTTGCTATTCAAACCTATTATTAATTAGGGTTTAATCAAATGTTGCTTTATGCATGATTAAGAAATTAGTAAAGCTTTGGTGTATCTTTGAAGCATTTAATGAGATGTGTTGACTTAGCATATTAGTAGTAGAAGAGAATGCAGTAGATGACATGTGCTTGTAGTATATGTTCTTGGATGATGTTGACTACCTTGCATTCTAGCATATCCCTTGTGTTCATTTCATCCGATGCACTTTTTGCATAAGCACTTACGCACATGCATCATACAGGATCGTAAACCGAGAGCCCAGTCGTCATACCCAAGGAGCCCGAGGAGCAGCTCGAGGTGCAGCCGTAGGAAGTGACCAAAGCCGTCGAGGAGGATGTTGAGGAACTTCCAGAGTGCCCCGATCACCGCCCAAGCTCCTTCGAGAGAGGCAAGCCCCGGAGCATTTTTCTTCCTGGTTTGCAATTATTAATTAAATGCTTTACTTTAATTAATGCATTACGTTCAGGAGTTGTTTGCAACCGTTGCTGCATTATACCTTGTCTACCTTTGTTATATTATATCCTTGTTACCCTGGTATCCGTAGTCGAGTCAATGCTTAGCTGGCTTAGACTGGTAAAAGTCGGGTGATTTCCTGTCACCTGCGAGCTATAGGTGGTTATCTGGATCTGCTTGGATAACTATGTAGTCATGGTATAACTAAGTGTTAAATGAAGTTGAGACCAGACGGAGACTTACAGAGTTTTGGACTGTAGTGCTTTCCGTCTGTGTCGATTAAGGACCGACCGTTGTTGGGCCTCGAGTCATGTTGAACGCATGCCTTATATTTAGCTGGCCGAATAAAGTACCTTTTGACCACGAAGCTGGGAGATTATTCGGGCCGAGTAGATTACCCGCAGTGCACTGTGCCAGAGCAGGTGTGGTTGAACACGGGGGCGAGATGATAAGACCAAAGTGCAGTCGGTCGGCCCCCGGGTACATATGGTTCCTGGTAAACTCGAGATTCCTGGATAGTTGACTCGGTGACTGATACCTCACTTTAGCGGGTGAGTGAGGTTTGTGTAAGGAATAAATCACCAGCTGGTTAGAAATCGATTCGAATCGCCATCGCTCCTGGATAGTGAGCACTTGACTTGAGTTACTTCATCGTAGTAATGTTAATGGAACACTTGGACAGTTATAATAAATATGACATTATGGAAGTTGTTAATGATCATTGGTTATCATTATTTGCTTAATCACATGTTTGCTCTAGTATAGGTGCAAATCTAGTCGGCAGGTTAATAATAATTAACTTGACAATAATGCTTTTGGAAAGATTCTTGAAATGCTAAAAATGCTTCTTTTGCAAAGGAGTCAGCTACCCTACTATAAAGCCCTTCATAATCCTTGGTGTCACTTATTTTCGGTTATGTCGGGTAAGTCTAGCTGAGTACCTTCTCGTACTCAGGGTTTTATTCCCACTTGTTGCAGATAGGCAGATGTATTACGACTACTGTATCAACTGCCTTTATCCTGCGATGGGTGATGCTTAGGACCATGGGCGTGGTCATTCCGTACGTCTCGTCTGATGCTTGTGTTGGAGATGATCATTAGCTGGCACTGTATTTGAACTCCGTGTGAGTGTGTGTGGTTTTGAACAAATGGCTTCCGCTACTTTTATTCGAACTCGTGTGTAATAACTATGTTTAAACTTTGATGTATCTGTGATGCAAACTTTTATGTAATATGTGATGGTGACCGCTAAACTTATTACGATCTTAGCTGGTATGTGAGTTGGTTTGAAATTCTTCGTGATTTCACGGACTACCGGGTTATACGGGCTTAAGTTTGCTAAATCGTCTGCTCTGACGGATGATTTTCTTACTTAATTTCGTATAATTGGTCGGTTCTGTTACATCAAGAATCCGTCCCCGACGGGTATAACGGGTACGAAAACGTTCCCTATTTACTGTCCCCGTTACCCGTTGGAGGAACCTGACTATTTGAGCTGTCATATGAGTATTAGGTCTAAAGAAGCTCAACATAGGTATTTTGGTCCAAATCTGAACAATCATATATATAGTTCGTATGTTCTAGGAACCCTAGTTCAATTTTTTCTCACCATCTCCGTTAGCAGCACAAGCACGCCAGTCTCACGAGCGCTCGTGCCCCTTGCTTTCTCAGTTCGGTCTCTCTACCATCTTTGCTCGTCCTCCTCGCAACCTCGCTCCTTCTCCTTGGCATCTCCGAGACTCCGACACTTATACCCGGGTGAAGAAGAAACGTCTCCGATTGCAAAGCTGCGACCCCAAGTGTCTTTGTTTATCGGGTATGCGGTACCCGTCGGGTATCTGTTACCCGACCGATGCCCGACGGGTACGGGGATGGACAAGAATCTATACCCGAGATAGTTAACGGGGACGGGGACGGGATGGATTCTCCGTAGCGGGAAAGAGAACGTTCCGACGAGTACATCCCGTTGCCATAGGAGCCGAGGAGAGAAGCTACAACCTAGTCAAGCAATCAGAGGTGCAACTACATAAGGCGGCAAGGACAACACTTATTGCAAAGGGAGCATCGGTGTCGATGCTATTGACAACGAGGTTACGTAACGACTTTGGTTAATAAGCGGCAACTGGTAGGCGTCAATGTTAGACGAGGATAAGGTAAAAGCTTGCGATAAGACACAAGAACATGTTTGGATGCCTCCATCCGACGAGCTCGCATGCCCTCACTCGTATAAAAATATTGGAGAAGTTTGTTTGGATGTCTAGTTCTGCAGTGCAAAGAAATGATCCCTCCATTACTAAAATCAGATAATAAACCTTTAACAAGACCTACATTAGCAACTTTTCAAAACATCCTAGTCGAAGAATTAGGCAGGACCTAATTTTCCCGGGCACCCACATTTGTGTGCTCCCTGCCCCGGCCGATTACGCTGCCCGCCCGCCCGGCGCGTCACGCGTGGTTTGGCTCAGCCAGCCGACCGCAACGCGATCCATGTGCCCTCCTGTTCCGCCGGCTGCCTGCGGCGGCCTACTCCGCTGCGCCCATGGCTCAGCGGAAAACGTCGGGCCCAGCTCAGGGGACTCGGGAGGCGAACGCGGAAATGGAAAAGTGCCTGTGTTTCGACATGACGACATGCCTCCGGCCTTTAACCAAAGTCGGATGGGTCTTGTGGTGTCAAAGCACAAGAAATCAAGGGGGTCAGCGGAGGAAGAGTGGGGAAAAGGTGCCGTCCACCACGCGATCAACGTGACGGATCACCGGAGAACAAGACGCATGCAACTGCGCGTTCTCAGGGGCTCAGGGCTCATCTGAGCCATCTCATCTAGTTGTATTATCTGTGGCCGGCCGTATGGGCGATCGGCGATGGACATGTTGATCAGAGCAGGTAGGACCCTTCTTCATGCCACTTTAAACATGTGCTAACTTTGGTAAGCAAATGTTAATCCATTAACCGTACGAATGTTTGATCGCGTTTATTCTGTCACGTACTGGTAATAAAAGCTTGTACTCTGCCATTGTATCTGTAATCTGTGCGATGTGGCGCTCTCTTCTCCTTCAGTAGCATGCATGATGTGCACATCATACATCCGACGAGTTCGCTGGCTCGTATACGATCGTGGATTATAAGCTGGAACAGTATTTTTCTCTCACACCAAACCAATCAGCAGTAAATAATACACGATCGTTTACGACGAAACGAACGGGCCAAAGGAGAAGAAAACGAGAAAGACTAAAGCGTGTCGATGGCAATCTCAAGCGGACCTTCCGGCATCAGAGAGCAAACAAACGCCTCGGCATGAATCGGAGTATCGGGCTATCGCAGGCCGTATACCGAGCCATCTGGCCTTTATACCACCACGGTAGCATGCGATCGAGACGTACGTGCGAGGAGAATCGGTCACTATCCTGTGCCCCGCTAGAGAACAGAGGAGCGGACAGGTTCTTCGGTTGCACACTCGCTGTCTCGGCCGAGAGCAGAGCTTCTCCTCGCACTCGCAGAGCTGAAGCTAACGACCAAATCCAAACGTCACATTTCGATCGGCGTTGGACCTTCCGGTCAGCATGCTTGCATGCATGAACTTGCCGCGACCGCGAGTACGAGAGCACCGCGATTTTTCTCGGGCAGATCCGGCGCGGAATCAGGCAAAAGTGGAAAACGGAAACGCCACGTGCTTTAGCCCGCGTCCACCGTCTCGGTAGGCTCCAGTGCGCGCGCGACCCACGTGCCGCCCGGGAACGCCGCATGTGAATGAGACTGTGACAGTGAGGTCGCCTACGCTACGACGTTTCCTGCCGCTCCGCGATCACTGTCGCTGGACCATCTCCGTCTGCGCCCGGGGGGGTCTTGGCATGTGAGATCCACCTCAGGTCCACAGTTATGGCGATGATGACAGCGCCGACGGACGCTAGGAACACGGTCCTGAAAACTAACAGCTTCCCTGGTAAGTACGTACCCTATACGCAGCTTCTTCACTGCTTTAACGCTGGTGGCAGTTAAAAAAAAAAGCTGGTGGCAGTGGCACAATACATTCGGTTTGTTCGCTGGTTGGTTTCTGAGCTGATTTAGGCTGGTTGGTGTTGGTTTGTTGTGAGAGGAAAACACTGTTGGCTGGCTGGTTTGGACTGACTGAAACCAACAAGCGAACAGGGTGATTATCATAACGTTTGGATAAAGATAGGGAAATGAATATTCCACCCTGCAAAAGGTAATACTGTATCCTAGCCATCTATCCTTTACGTCTTATTTAAACCTAGCCGTTCATCTATTTTTCTTTTCCTATCCCACTCCCTCTGTATTCAAACGCCACCTATTTGTTTGTTCTCGTTCTGACAGCAACCTTTGTTACCACTTGTATGCAGTCCTCGCCAGCTCGCGATCGTGTTTTTCTTTCGCCCCCCACCCTCATGTATTCTACGGGTGGACGCACAGTTGCACAAAATGAAAAAGCTTCATCTGTTCTCTCCAATTCTCCATGAGTAAAGTGCAGAGGTGACACAGGAGATTACTATACATTTTTAAAATACAATTCTAATATAGTACAAACAAAGGCAAATCATCTCGAGATTGATCAACTTTGTATAAAATTATTAATATTTATCGTAATAAAAAGAGTATTATTAGATTCGTCATAGTAGAATTTTTTCTTATTATTCCTATTTAGTGTCATATACATACTTCTTTTCCATATAAGTTTAATCAAACTTTAATTAATTTAACTAGAATTGGATTATTTTCCGCTAGTAGATGCCAGACAAAGATGCCGAAGGCGTGTTTTATGTGCACGCTGCTTTTCTTTACGAAGAAGGAGCCAAGGACAAGGAGGCAGGGAAACCGTGCGGCAGGGGGAAGTGCGTGCACCGCTTGCCTGTCACGTAACACGTGCCAAATCGGCAATTAACTGAGGTCCCACGTTCGGTCTGTTCGCTGGTTGGTTTCTGGGCTGGTTTGAACTGGCTGGTGCTAGTTTATTGTGAGAGAAAAACACTGTTGATTTGCTGGTTTAGACTGGCTAAAACCAACAAGCGAACAGGCTGATATGGGCAGGCAGGCAGGCTGTCTGTCTGGGCCCATCCGGCCGTGACCTCGCCACTGCCAGCCCACCTTCGCCATCGCCGACACGCCCTCAACTCAACGGCCGCCGCGATTCCTGCACCATCTCCGGCAGCGTCCGGTTGCCGCCGCCGTCATGCTCCCATGTCAAAAACCTAGCCCAGTGCATAAGAATAGTACATGACGTCTTCCACGACGAAGTCAGTTCCCGGATGCGCCGCCGTCCACGCCGTGAGCTTTTTTCGTTACCCTCTGCACGGGTGTTCACTAGCAGTATTCGTTGGTTTCTAGTCTGCCTCCATTTGTTTTAATGCAGAAGCGTACGAGACGCAGGGTTTATCAGTGTTGAACGCACGCATCTGCAATTTTGTCTACAACGCCGCTCGAGGCCGGCGGTTTTGGAACATTTCGGGTCAAGCCGTCAAGGGGACCCAAGTCCCAACAGATCGCGCCCTCCTGGTTGTGAATGCAGGTGTTGACGACCAACGGCTTCCTGCGATGCGAATCTATATATGTGCTTGTCTCGCCAAAGACGACGGTGTCATTCTGTCAAAGCCTTAAAGTAATCCAATTCTTCACGCGTGAACTGACACGGCTACAGAAGTGTCGTGCCAAAATGCGAGCCGCGGCGGGACAACCTTTTGCCCGGTTACATTTGGGGCATCCGGAACGCGAATCCAGCAGAAGCTTCGTGCTACAATCTAAGAGGGTGTTTGGTTCCATGGACTAAATTTCAGTCTATGTCACATCGGATGTTCGGATGCTATTTAGGAGAACTAAATATGAGTTAATTATAAAACTAATTACATAGATGGAGACTAATTTACGAGACGAATTTATTAAGCCTAATTAATCCGCCGTTAGCATATATTTACTGTAGCACCACATTGTCAAATCATGGACTAATTAGGCTTAAAAAAAATCGTCTCGCAAATTAGCCATAATCTGTGTAATTAGTTATTTTTTTCGTTTATATTTAATACTTCATGCATGTATCCAAATATCTAATAGGACAGGGACTAAAATTTTCCTGTATGAAACAAACACCCCTTAAGTCAGCTGTCGATCGTGATGGCATATCGTTTTTTTTTACTTGATTGAAAAAGGTACTAGCAACAAATAGTACCGAACAAAAAAAAAAAGAGGCACTTTACAAGGCTACAAGCAAACAAGAGGTGTCCTACCAAGTACCAACTTTAAGGCTTGCCCTATCACCGACCACGATCAGAAAACCCGACACCGAGCAACGGCGCGTCGATACGTACCCACGCGTGAAGGGCACCCCGGGCCTGAGTCACCGTGCGCCGCGCACGCACGAGAGATGCCCCTGCGGCGTCGCTGCTGGCTGATGAGTGATGAGCTGAGCAGCGAGGCGCCACACGAGACACGACACGCAGCGCTCGCTTATTACCCGCAATCAATCCGATATCCGTCATCCGTGGCACTGTTCACCGGATCACCGGCTACGCTGCGCTGCGCGGCGCAGCTCGATCAGCCAGCCGTGTCCATGGCAGCATTGATCAGAGGTGCCCATGGACAGGGCAAGGGCCAGGGCCAGCCATGGAGGGATGGATGGCTTCATGGCGGGGCTGCCGTATCTGTTCGATGGAAATGTATCTGCATCTGCTCCGTGCAATGTACTGTACTGTACATGAAGTGGTCCACTGCCTTGAGGGGGCCTCCTCTTCCATTTCCATGCCGGGCTTGGGCGCTTGGCGACGCGCTGTCGTCCTCTGTGTCGAGGGACCAGCAAAGCTGGTAGCGGTTTCGGATTGGCTGGGCGGCGGCAGCACGCCACTAACGCTCTCCTCGTGACACCCTGGTTGGAATTTTTTTCCTGAATTTGTGTTGTGGCTATTTGGATCTTGTTCATGCACATAAAAGGAAACGGGACTGGAAATGGGACGCATGCAAGCACAGAACAAGGAGTCAAGGGCAACAAGATAGCGAGATGAAATGGCTCCTAGTCCACACAGCTGAATCAAAATGTCTCATGGGCTGGGCCTCCTTTCCCCAGTTTAAGCTACAGAAAGAATCAATTCCAAAGCATTTTACAGAAAGAATCTTGACATCTTGTTGGTTGGTGGTGGTACAGTAACAAAGTACTATAGGAATTCCACCACATGATTCGCGGAAATAAATGATCAGTGTACATAAGTCAACAAAATCCAGAAAACGAATTCGACGCCGTAAATACAGAACTCGTCGTTGGAGGCTTGGAGCAGACAATAAAACCATTGTCAACAGTTTCTCTTTTCCTTCCTGATCCTCCACGAACTCGCAACTGATGTTTGGAACCTCGACAGTTTCACGGTAGCCTTCCTCTCCTTCCCAACCCGGGAAGGTGTCATAAGGCCACTGCGCAAACAGAAAGTGAAATTGTTATGTCAGGCTCAGGCGTCACGCCGTGGACAGCAACATATATATGGCCTGTCAGGGGTGGAACAGAAAGTTAGACTGTTTGAGCTTAACAACGAGTCCTTGCAAACCTTGCTGTTTTGGTTATTCGAGTTGATGATGCAGCAACCCTAGAAACTGTGTGTGGTTTCACAGCTTTGCATTGGATGCTGTTGAAGGCCGGCCTGGACTCACCTAGCTGCTGCTGACCCGTTACAATCAGGGTGCTTTGTTTCTTCTGAAAATATATGGTAAGCACAGATCAGCATGAGCACTCGTACTACTTGTATACTTGAATTCGACTAAGAAATATTTGGCAGCATTATTGCTCACCTGTTTCTTGCCGCAGGTCGGCTTGTCTCGTCCCTTGCCATGGGTGTGTTTGTCCATTTGCTGCATTGTATTGCAAACATACAGAGCAGTCAGCGACCTGGCTGTTGAAACTTGAAAATGATGGGCATCTGGAAGCTGATGAGCTTACCGTCGGTCCTCTGTTTGCATCCTTGAGTACTGCCATGGAGTTATTCTCAGAGAACGGCTGCCTTTTCTCTGGTTTTGCTTCTTTAAGCACTCCTCTTTCCTATAGAGAATAGACCAGTGAGAAGCAAAGCTATTTTTACTAGTAACTAATCCTGAAGTACAATGAGAATCGGAGGGTGTAAATGCTCACGTCAGTCCTTAGCCTGAATGGCCTAGGATTGGTAGTTTTCTTCAGCTTTCCTGCTTGCTCCGGATGCACTTTGTTCTGCATTTTGGCCACCTGCATTTGATCCACAACAGCATGTCAGGTTCTTCACATCCTAACTGCAGGGGAAAAAAAGCTTCATTTCTTTTTCAGTACCATCAGTTCACAGTCATAGTTACCTTCAGAGCAACATTCTCCTTCAGAGGAACATTCTCATTGTTCTCCAACTGTCTGTTTTCACTTTCAGAATGTGAATTGTCCGATGCTTCTTCAGTCGGAGCACTCGACAGATTCTCCTTGTTGTCATCGGAATTGTCAGATCGCGATGTATCCACCTCAATTCTCAATTCCTGCAGCACCACCTTCCTTTCCTGATCGGAACCAGCAGTTTCTGCAAGCAAGTTCTCGTCTGCAGCAGTGCTGCAACCATTTCGGTTCTCTCCATCAGGCTCCGCATTAGCACACTTCGCCGAGCGTCCTAAAATTTTCTTCTTGGCATTCGTCTTGGATTCCTGCACCCGGTTGTCGCTCTTGGCCACCGCGGTCTCCTCACCCTTCTTGGCAGTCTTCGGATTCTTCAGCTGAGACATGTACCTGCTCGGCACCTCCCGGCACGCCAAGTTCAGCTTCCTCGGCTTGGAGCAGGCCTCAGACACCGCCTCCTTGCCCTTGTCTGCCGCCGGCGTCTGGACCTTCTCCTTTGGCGTGCTCATGAACAGAGCCTTGACGACCGTCCCCTTCCTGGCTGCAGCGGCGAACGGCTCCTTCTGGTGCTTCACGCTGTGGAACAGCTCCGGCCTCGGCCGGACGGCCTTGCTCCGCGGCGTCGTCAGTGCCTTCTTCCTCTCGCTGGGACATTCGACCCTCGCAGCCTTGGTACGGATTGGGGACGCTCGCAGGGCGCAGATCCGCTGGGCCCTTGGCTTGGGCTTCGCCGGTGCCTTATCTGCGGCCTCCATCTCCACGCTCAGCCTCGCGAACCGAGCCCTCGGAGGCTTTGGCGGCGCAGATTGCGGGCATTTCAGCATCGAGCTGCAGCAAAATTAGAACCCGGGATATAAATCTGAATCGATGACTGTAGAGTTCAAATGGAGCATCCAGCTCAAGTCGATGCTGTCGGTACCGTACCTCTGGTTCTTCCTGCTGATAGCCTTCTGTAGCCGCATGTTGGGGCTTCTCGCCGCCATGACCTGTGAATTAGCATCACACCATTGATCAATCGACGACATTCGCGTTGTATTGTATCCCGGGTTGATTGATACTAACGGAGATATGATAGAGAGAAGGGGACAAACCCGCATAAAGAAGCTCCTGTCCAGGGCCTCCGGGTCGACCTGCTCATGGCTCTGGTCACAACCTGCGTGCCACGACACGGATCAGGACCCTTCGCTGGCGTAGAACCCGCGAAGCAGCGAAGAACCGAGACGACTTGCGAGGGGGTTTGTCGATCACTTACCGACTCGGAGGCAGAACCAGGCGGGGTCGTCGTCGGGGCGGCCGGCGTCGGGCGCGGTGAGGTCCACGAACTTGGGCGCCTGGATGTCCTCGTAGAACAAGGCATCGGCGTACTCCTCCTCCTCCTCGTGGTCCGGGTGCCTCGACGGGATCCCCATGGAGTTCTCTGGATCCTCGACGGGGTGCGCCGGTGGGCGATCGAGCTGGCAGCTGAGCTCGCTGGCGCGGCGGCGGCGGTGGCGTGGTGCCGGTGTTTGGGCTGAGAATATGAGATTATGCCTGGTGGCGCGGGTGCTGGATGAATTTGAGATCGCGGAGGGGAGTGTGAGCGGGTGGAGGGTCGGCAGGCTAGGCAACTAGCCGTTGGAGCGGCGGCGTTGCGTTGGATTGGACTATTGGAGGGAATTTTTATATTAAACAATACGGTGGGTGTCGGCACATGCCACATGGCAGCTCTCCAGAGACGTTGGCAACGGCTGCAACTTGAACTAATTGAACTCGATGGATCGGTGGGGAACGGGGATTACATTACATGGAGGGTAAAATGAGCTGCTTCAGAGTTCAGATTTGCAAAACGAACTGGGTTACCGATGTAGGTAAAAAGGTAGAAATAGCCGCGTGACCGTATAATTACACGGCTTAGCACATGGTTCAGACTTAGTGAAATTCAAATAGCAGGTATCCTCGTCACATGCTTTACTATCTCGTTCCGCTTCTAAGTTAGTGGCTTCATCAGTGATTTTTTGTTAATAGAAGTCGAGATTATATCATCGTGATTTGTAATAAGCCACACATGTTTGAATAACGCCATGACCTTGAGCGCTCTAGGCGCTGAGGGTGGTGAGACAACTTTGTATAGTTAAAAAATATTATCATCGAGACAATGTGTTGTTAGCGGTGAAAGAGGGTATCTACTGGATGGTGGTGAGAAGCAAGATGAAGACGAGCTTAGAAGAACAGGGCAGGGGAAGCCATGAGCGGCTAAAACCTAGCGTGGCACACGTGCGTCAAAGCCTCACTCGCCAATAACTCACGTGCCACCGTCTTTGTTGAGATTTATGCGGTCGCCGTGGGCTCTTGGCATCTCAAATGACTTTGGTCCCGTTTGGAGGAGCTCCGGGAGGCTCCGGCTCCGGCACTGTTCATGCACTGTAGCACCGAGCCGGCGAAGCTCGAAATCGTGGCTTCGCCGGCTCCTCCTCTTTTCGGCTTTTTTTCAGTTCATTTTGCGCCTCGATTTCCGAAACGGCTCCTGATACAGTGTCGCTACAGTACCCATGAGGGGAGGAGCCGGAGCCGCCAGGAGCAGCGCCAAACGCGTCCTTTGTGAACTTCCTATTTAGTCACTACGCCTCTTATCTCGCTCTATTGGCTTCCCCTCCATATCTGCCATAAGATTGCGTTGTCCCCTTGTAGATTTATAGCCTCCTCGACATGGCCACAAGCCTTGTCGCACTACTTCGCCTACAAGGTCCACACCTTCTCCTTCTATCTCTTAGTCCATCGTCTACCTTAGCAACTCCTATACGGTAGTTACCCCAAGCATGTGCTTCCACCTCTACCAATTTAAACCGGTCGAAGATAGAACGAATAAGGCAGAGAGAGGAGGAATAAGGGCCTATTTGGATCATCTTCTCTAAACTTTAGAGATAAAGCTCCAAACAGGTAGTTTAAAGTTAGCTCTAAACTTTGGTCCGCCTCACATTAGAGTTTTAGACATCAAAAGTGAGCTAAAATGCTCTAAATTTTTTAAAACTTTAATTAAAGTTTAGAGAAAGAGATCCAAACAGACCCTACGATAAAGCGAGGATAAAAAAACCCAGTCATAACCTCTCTCTCCACTATTGAATAAATAACTATTTTAATTGTTACGGTGTCTAATGATGAAAATTCAAGCTTTTATAATGGCGCTAGACAAATTCGAACGTTAATAGTATGCATCAATAAATCCTACACAAGAATAATGCCTGTGAGCAAAAATTGCCTATTCATTTTCGTGTCACGAGATAAATTCACCACGGGCAGATTGTCAGCCTGTTCGTTTGGCTGTGGCTTGTCGTAAACGATCGTAAATTTCCAGCCGGAACAGTATTTTTCTCTCACACAAACCAGCCAACAGTACTTCTTCACGAACCAGCAACGATACGAACCAGCCAACCGAACAAGCTATGTATCATTGCGTGCCCATCGATATTTTGGTCCAAACTTCACTAGAAACTGAAGTACATGTGATTTGTGAACCACAGAGTGGTAGAGAAGCCCAATGCCAATCGAGCCCAACGCAGCTTGATTACCTGGGTCAAACCCCAATTTCTCTTTCTTCACAGCCACTAGAATTTGGCGTCTGCATAATTCGAAAAAAGTTCACATTACCTTTGTCAATTTTTACGAAAGTATGATTTTCCTCCCTGAACTCTAAAATCGAGTAAACCACCTCCTTAAACTTTTAAAACAGTTCTTTTTACCTCTTGACTGGTTATAAGCCGTTTTCGAAGACGATTTTGTATTTTTCTTTTTATTTATTTTGGCTGAATTTTTAAAAATCATAGTAAATCACAGAAAAATCATAAAATAGAAAATCCAATTTTGTTGGACTCCACGTGAATAGATCTATACAGTGAACATATAACACGGTATGCTTTAGTACAACATTTTTGCTGTAGCTTTAGATCTATGTTTTTTTATAATTAATTCATAGCTGCAGTTTCTATGCTTTAATTGTGCTGAAATTTTTATGGTTGACTAATTATTGTATGCTTGAATTATAGTAAAAATTTCATACTCATTGGATCATGTATAACTTAGTTATAGACTAAATAAATCTATAACTAAGTTATACATGATCCAATGAGTATGTAATTTTAACTACAGTTCAAAGATACAATAATTAGCCCATAATAAAAAGTTCACCACAATGGAACCATAGAAACTGCAGCTATGAATTAATTATAGAAAATCATAGATCTAAAGTTACATCAAAAAATTTGTACTAAAGCATACCATATTATATGTTTAATGTGTAGATCTACTCATGTGGAGTTCAATAAAATTAGATTTTCTATTTTATGTTTTTTCCTGTGATTTACTATAATTTTTTTAAATATTCAGCTGAAATAAATAAATAAATTAAAGACAAAAGCGCTTATAATCGGTCAGAGAGGTAAAACGAACGGTTTTAAAAGTTTAGGAGTGGTTTACCTAGTTTTAGAGTTCAGGAAGAAAAAATAAACTTTCGTAAAAGTTGAGGAATTAATGTGGACTTTTTCCGCATAATTCGCCGAGGCAGCCCAATAAGCTTCTCCATTCGAACACTGGAGCCCTTCTAGGCCGAAAGCACTCGGCCCATGAGGACTAGAAAGCCTATGCAACTCTCCGCTTCCCCCACGCGGCCACGCCGCTTCCGACGCCCCGGTTCCCCGCTGGCCTCACAGTCGTGCCGCCAAAATTTTCGCTGCCTCGTCTGTCGCCTCGATCGGGCAGAAGGGGATCGTGGCGGCGGCCGGCGGGAGCTCGGAGAGGCGCGGCAGAATATCCGATTCGACGATTCCCGGGCTTGCGCTAACCCGCCGGTGCCATCTGACGAATTCCCCTCTCGACCATCACAACAGGTGCCAAAATTTCATCCAATTCGACATTCCCTAGTTGGGCTGGTTCACGTGATTCCTCGCAGTCTCTGGGTTCCTGCTCTCGATGTACGGTACACGGAGAGAATGGATAGCTGTTGTTTGCGAGTCGATCGACGAACGAACTCTACCTTACCAGGGTTAGTTGTTGTAGGGGTCGCAAATCGATCGTGTATCGACCGAGGGCAGGAGAAGAGGGTTGTTCGACTTTCTAATTGTTGAACAGGCTGAGAAGGTGGCAAGAGTGCTGTGCATGGTTCAGTAATCTAATAACTTGAACTTTTTGCATATAATTGTACCATTTGTCGGCCACAAGTTATTCAGTTGAAAATGGTTCTGTTTTATTTGCCACCGGACTGTGCATTTGATGCATCTACTAGAACTGACATGCTGTAATGTTCTTCAGAGATCAGTATAGGAGTGTTTCATAGTGTTTTGGTGTAGCAGTGCTTCAGAGTTCAGTTCAGAACTGACATTTGACCCACAAGCTAGCATAGTTCAATATTTGTCAAAAAAAAAGCTAGCATAGTTCAGTAGACTAATAATTTGAACTTTATTTGCCATTTCGTACTCTCTCTTTTATTACTGAAACATTTGGGTTTGAGAGAGATTCCTTACAACACAGCACAGTTGCATGTAGCAGTTTTGTTAGTGTCCTAATTTGCTTGCATATACACAGTACTGTTGCCATCTCGTACTCTCTTGTACAGCTACCGCAGCTAACGTGGCGAATGCTGGGTCGACCCATTGGTCACCAGAGTAACTGTCTCCATTAGGTTGGGTTGACCCAAAAACCAAACTAAATTTATTGGGTACTCTAAGTCAAGCTATGGGCCGATTAATTGTGACCCATCTGCATCGCTAGTATGCATGCTCTCTCCCACTTTGTACTTATTTGGCTCCACTTCAACCAACCTAAATCCACATGTATTAGAGTGGATTAGGATAGGCAATTAACTAATTTTCCACCCCTAATACATGTGGATTAGGGGATTATAGTGCAGCTAAATAAGGCTTTAAATGGAAAGTGTGCACTGATGTGGTCACCCCTTGCAAAGGAAACCACATCATCTTTTGTCAATGCCTCAATGGCACGGATCACTCGTTTCGGTTTTGGGTACATCCAAGGCGATTAACATGTAGACAGGCACCACAGTTAGGACTGCACGCACAACCGTCCTGCAATTGTCATCATTGCCTCCTTCTGACCGGGCAGCATGCCCAAAATAGAGTTTAGATGATGAAATTAGAGCATGGGTTTTGGTTGCTATGTCCTTCCTTTGCAGGCCTGCAAATTTTATTTACATTTACACACGTAAGTTTTTTTTTTGACGAAAAACAGGAGGGGCACGTGCCCCTACTGCAATTTATTTATAAAAAGAAACTTAAGGAAAGTTTCATGAAAGGCAAGTACCTTCCTGATGCATTCAATATATAATCTACGAGGTTTGCATTCTTATAAGCTCTACCATATATCGCATCAAACATAAACAGGATATATGTTCGAACTGTATTGTAAAAACCTGTCCTTTTCCCTAGAAAGAAATGTTGATGGAGCACGTTTACCGAGTAAAAGGGTGCATCATTTCCACTTTTTTGTTTCTCTTTTGACAAGTAGGGACCATTTGATTATCCTAGATCATGAAAAGAGGTTCCAATCTTGTGCCGAAAGAGCAAGTGGTAGATCCTAGGTTTATTGTAGCATGTCCTCAAATGTACAATATGTGGTTCAGGTATGAAATCAATTACTCTGATTGAGAATGCATGACAGTAACTTTGGATTCCTTTTTACTGGCATAGATAACTTAATTGGCTCAGATGCATCTTTGACCAAAAGGCCCAACAGCTCTTCCACCAGTTAGTATTTTGGTCCATGAGAAACTAGACATGGCTAACATGGTTTTGGATAGAGTAGCGAACTTATTATAGCTCACAAATAAGAAAACTAAATCAACCATATATTGATTAATATAAGAAAACTCTAAATCATTTTTTTTGTAACATGAATATGTCAGTGTTATGCTTTAGAGAGGCCTTTTGGGTATAGTTCTCTGTTATGCATATTATTCTTTTGTTCAGCTTGGTGCTATATAACTATGCTACTGGCCTTCTTCTGCAGCAGGATGGAATATGTGTATTGAATCAACAGTGTTACACTCATTTATCAACAAACAAAACAAAAGGTTTCCTTTCTAACTATGTGCATCTCATCAATCTTTTTTGCACAATGTAGGAATGCAGTGATTACGGCAAGAGACCTTCAGTTGATGTCAGTTCCAGTTCATTCATATTCTGAATGGATCCAACTCGTGAAACTTGTGACAGCTGCAACAGCATGGTGCATTCTTCCTGGCTGTTTCATATGCTGCATCATCTTTCATCTTACCGTGATTTTTCATTTCATTATTTTTTTATACGACATGATAGTACAATCATAACATTCTTTTTCATTCCTGTCATGAGAGGTAATTGCATTTTTCTAATGCACCAAACTTGCTGCTGGCATTCAGATATAATAGAAAGAAATACAGGATTGAATTATTGAGGATGCAGCCATACAGAAGAGGATCGCCAATGAGGTTAGTATGTCACTATGATTATTCCTTTATCCCCTTCCTTTAGACAACATAATCAGAGCCATCTCGACGTCTTCCTCTTGTAATAGAACAACCAACAAGTTAACAAAGTAGCTGCCCTATGACAAATCATTAAATAATTATGACCTCGATCTATAGGTGCAATAGAGTATGTTGGGGGGAGGAGGCCGCTAGATCAAACACTTTCGTGCTAGCTTATGAAAAGCTAAGCAACATCACACTCGATCTTAGTGACTGTCCCTGTCAAGCAATAAACAATGAGCCCTTCTCCGATTTCTTGAGTACTTTAACATTACAGGGTTAGTTGTCTAGTTCTTGTCTCAGGTCCAGGCTTGTTAGAATTAGACTCAGCTGTATTGACGGCATGTGCTATCAAGTTGTGAATGTTTGACATTTTGCAAGGCGCCCTATCTAGCAGAAACCTAGTTGGGCAGGGATATTCTCACCACTTTACAGCCATGGTCATGGTTTTTATATGAAATTTGTGTAGCCCGCGTGTTCTTTTTGGTGTGCGTGTAGAGCTTATCTTGTTGCACATTCTTGTCTAAGGGCGGTTCTCATTATAAGTTTCAGGGCCCTTGATTCGTTACAGGACATACTCGTGTTCGCAAAAATCATGTCTGCTTGCCTATCTTTTCCTAATTAATTTTATTTTTACAAATACATGTTGTTAACATTAATTATTAATTATTACAATATTCTTATTTTCGCATGCATCCACTGAAGTCGGTTGCAGTAAGCAAGCAATCGCTGCCTAACAGTCTAGTTATATATCTAGTCACTACAAGCAACATGCATTAGCTCTTAATTTTCGCAACCTACTAACCTCAGTTAGACAGCAGCTGTTCCCTTTATAGTTTATCCTATAATAAAATGGTCCTCTTTTGTGAGTTTGGCTGTAATGAGGGAAATGAAAAACAAAGCCATTTATCATAGATATCATATAGCTGAGAAATTGCAGGAGAACAAGGAAGCTTGATGTGCTATCAAATGAAATAAGGGTCTGCTAAGCAAATCAACTTTATATTCTAAAAATATTTTTGTTAGTGATGACATTTTGATTTCGCTTGGGGTTAGATGACCATACTTGTCTCACAAGGCCCTTCTGCAAAACTCCTGTAACACAAAAATGGTATGCTTGCTATCTGCAGTACCACCGTTTACTTGCTGACTCTACTGAAGAAGACCATCGTATATAGTTGTAACGTCCACTTCGAAATTCTCTGCATGTCACCACTGATGTATATATCATCACTGTGCTCATATTAAAATGTTTTTTTTCCACATAAGGGTTTCTTGTCCATATCTTTAGGAGATCTCTTATATCCTATCTGTTCTTCTATTCTAACCTGTGACGGTGGGTGTGCTAGCCACACGGGTCTATTCTAAGTTGTGACAGCGCTAGTGTTCTATCGATCACAGGTTGATCTAATGATATCACCGAGTCACTGTTAACAAGCATACCTCCTTTTGAGTTCCATGGAACACAGTTTCTCCACATCTATTGCTGTTGTTTCCATTAAAGAGAATAGATTTATAATGAGAGCCTGGCAACAGAGCTAATAAACAACTGTAATAGGACCATAGCAATTCGAAGAAATATCAAATTGTTGGCTGGCGTGGATTGACTCATCCCATGAATTCAGCGTGGACAAATTTCCTCACTGACCAACTGGTAGTGACAGATGAGATGACTTTTGCCCCATCAAGTCATCATTATAAACATGCCTATAACTCACCTACGCAGAGGTTAGGTAACCGAAGCAACATTGACTTCTCATTATATATATATAAAGTTCCTTTATGGTTTGAACTGTGAAATTACCCGCCTTGACTGTTCTCAAGCATGCACTATTTTATTATTTCTTTCTAACTATTTGTTGACTTGTTTGTCATTGATGCTTCCTAAGCATCATACTTCATACACCCATATAGACTTGGAGTGTTTCTTGCTTGAACATATGAACTTTTAGTAAAATAAAGCTACATACACTAACCCTAGTACTCCATCCATGTGTTTATTTGAATTACTAGAATACCAGTTTTCTGATAAGATGATCCGTCTCTCTGAACATGCCTTTAGCAATGTGATTCACATAGAGCAAGCATAAACTAATTAACTTGGTATCAGTTAACATTAAATTATCACTATCGTAAATGAAATATATTTCTATGGGGCCTAAAGCCTTTCTTGCTTTAGGAGCTACTCCTGTGCTTTTGTTCCTCATGATACATATGCTTTGACATTAGAGATTAATGTGTGTATTTGCTCATCCCTTCTCTCAATTTCAGGGTGTCCCCTCGCTGTGCTGACTATATAGGGACAAGGCACTCCAGGATTGAGAAAATTCATGTCCATCTCCGTGGCAGCTTTTTTGAATTGCTAGATTTTGTTTTGATTGGAATAATATTTCATGATTTATTTTACAAATCATATAAAAAATGCCATTGTAATATTTTAAACAATAATAGTTCTTTTTAAAAGAACAATAATAGGTGTTAGATACCCAATAACTTATAATTTCTTTCTTTTATCCTCAATTCACATGTTATGAATCTAACCCAATGTTAAATTCTTCATCTATGCAAGCATACATAAGGAGAAGTAATATGCACACTGTCGGTGTTTTGGACCGGCGAGCCCTCAATCGACTAGTGAAAATATACTGCGTGTCCCTAATCCCGGATGGTGATGCAAAGAGACACAAGGTTTATACCGGTTCAGGTAATATGTGCTCTACGTCCAGTTTGAGAGAGCGATCTTGTATTCCTTGCACCGAGGTGCTTGTAGTAGGGGTTTACAAGCTGGGCGAGAGAGGGAGCTAGTCCCAGGTCTCTGCGTAGTGGCGTGAGTTGCTTGAGATGTTGATCTCTTGCAGTGAGGAAGAGTGCGTTACAGAGCGTTGTGCGTTGTTTGCACGTGTGTGTGCCTGTGAGTCTCCTCTCCTGGGTCTCCGTTTGTCCTAGAAGCGGCCCCGGTCACTCCCTTTTATAGTCGAAGGGAGGCACAGGGGCGGTACATGGGTTTGCTACGTGGTGCTTTGTGAGCAGAGGCGGCATGTCCGAGCCCTGTATCTCGTCACTGTGGTGGTATGGTCGATGGAGTGGTCTTGTCCTCGGTGCACTGGAGCGACGCGCCGGTCACGCCTGATCCTGTGCGACGTGGGAGCTCCTGTGGCCTAGACGCAGGGTATGGTGCGTACTGTGGACGACGTGCCGGTCGCTGTATGTTGACAACGTAGAGAGCCGAGGCCCAGTCGGTGTAGAGGCTGAACCATTGTGGGGGCTCGGCGGGCGCGAGTCCCGAGGCTACCGAGACCCCGAAGCGGATAGCCGAGGCTCGGAGGGAGCGGTTGGTTTTGGTACGTCGATTCCGAGGCTACAGGGACCCGGACATGACTCTCCACGCCGCGCTGTCCTCGGAGCAGGGGTTAGGCAGCACAGTGCAGCACGGGTGTCAGTCATGGGCACAGTGCTGAGCACAGCGACCGGTAACCCCTGCCCCGTCCTGTCCCGGACGGCATGGCGTCGATGTGACTCACGTCTCGTCGACCACTACGCTGTATCGAGCCGTCGTTCGGCTGATATCGCGGGGGTGGTTGAGCTCGTTAGTTGGACGTGACGTCCTGTCAGAGAAGTCGGTCAAGGCGGAGGCGACGGGGTTGTTGCCAAGCCGGCCTCGAGCGAGGCGGAGAATCGATACCTCATTCGAGGCCTTACGGGCGGGGCCTCGGGCGAGTCGGAGAATCGGTACCTCGTCCGAGGCCTTACGTGCGGGGCCTCGGGCGAGGCGGAGAATCGGTACCTCATCCGAGGCCTTACGTGCGGGACCTCGGGCGAGGCGGAGAATCGGTTCATTGTCTGAGGCCTTACGTGCGGGGCCTTGAGCGAGTCGGAGAATCGGTACCTCGTCCGAGGCCTCACGGTTTCATTTTGGGCCGAGCCCGCTTCGGGTGAGTCGGGATACTGTCCGAGGTGGGCCGGGTGATCCAGCCGGGCCTTGGATGAGGTGGGGGTTTGCTGGTGGTTGTCTCTTGGCTTCAGTATTTACAAGGTCTAAGCGATTTTTTCGGTTCTCGCTTAGGGGACCCCTTTTTATGGTACCCGACAGTAGCCCCCGAGCCTCGGGGAGAGTGTGAGCGCTCTTTCTAAGGTTTTGATGAGACTTGGCTCGTGGCAGCTCCTGGCGGGATGGTATTTCATACTTGAGGCCTCGGTGGGTGCGCATGAGCGCACCCACCGGGTGTAGCCCCCGAGGCCCTGGAGGAGTGGATTCATTCCTCCATGGGCTTTTCTCATGTTGAGTGAGGGGTTCTATCGCGTTTGCCGAGCCTACGAGTGCGAGTTCGGGTCGCTGGGCCTTGGCTTGTTTGCAGGAAGAGCCCCCGAGCCTCTGCGCGGAGCAAGAGGGCGGTCAGGAGTTTCCCTGTCTTTTTTGTGCGGCCCTCGCGCATCCTTTTCGTTCGGAAGGAGGGTTGGAGTATGCCAGGCTACCCTCGGTGGGCGCGAGCAGTGACACCTCCGATGAGCTGTTATCGGGTAAGTCCAAGTGGAGGCCCATGCCCTATTTGATAGGGGTCGGCTAGTGGTCCAGAGACGCACTCCAAGAGTACCAGAAAGCTTCTCTAGTGGGTCCTAGGGCCGTTCGATTGGCCCCGAGAGCTCGGTGCCTCCCTATGGTGGGATCCCAATCAGAGACCTCCCTGCCGGTCTCGGACACAACTTAGGGCATCCCAAGCAATCGCTTGCTTGGGCCTCGGCCATGTACGGGCCCGCACATAGTCATCCCTGACTCTGTTTGTCCTGGGGTGGCTGTCGAGACCCTCGGAGGCCCAGCCTTCGAACCCCTGGACCGTAACGGGCTCGGTGCCCAGTTCCTTAGTCTAGAAGGAATCGGGTGGGGGATATCCTGTTCCCACCGGCTGACAATAGCGGTTGCGCCTTTTGAGGTGGTTCCTCGGGGAGACGGAACGGCGCCTGCCGTTGCTGTGGTCGGATGCGACGTGATGTCTGCGGATGGGACATTGCTGTGTGCGCGTGGTTAATAAGGAAAAGGTGGACGCGTGGGCGGTTTAGTCAAATCTGGATTAACTATGCTAGATCTGAGGGAAACTTCCCTGGTTTCGTCGCCCGTCCGTTTCGCCCCCTTCCCTCATAAATACGTGACGAGCCTCGCCCCTCCCCTCCTTACCTTGCCTGCCTACGTTCGCCTTTTTTGCCCTCAAGCGGTTGCTAAGAACAGAGGAAGAGAGCGCCGGGGAGAAGAAGGGAGAAGGGGGAGGAAAGGCGAGAGGGAGAGAGAGGGATAGCGAGAGCACGCCTTGCCGCCTTAGCCGCATTCTCCTCCGCACCCATGGCCAGCGGCGCTGTTGTCGTCCAGGCGGATCCTTGGGGTCCGTCTGACGTGTCTGCGGCGACGCTGCAGTCGCTCATCGACAATGACCTCCTCCGCCCGGTTACCGACCCCAACAGACCGGAGTGGATTACTCCGAGGGCCGAGCCGGAGCCGAGGCCATGCGATGGCTACATCGTGAGCTTCGTGGCCTTCCACGAGCGCGGTCTTGGCCTGCCGGCGGACCGGTTCATGCGGGCGCTCCCGCATTACTACGGCGTGGAACTCCACAACTTCAACGCCAACTCTATTGCGCAGGCGGCCATCTTCGTCGCCGTCTGCGAGGTGTATCTGGGCATCGCCCCCCACTGGGAGCTGTGGCTCCACCTCTTTCGGGCGGGGCTCACCACCAAGCCGGCGGGCACGATACGTACGCAGAAGGCGATGAGGGCCGACGGCTGCACTCTCCAAGTGCACCAAGACCGGCATCCCCTCTACATCCCGGCCCAGCTCGTGTCATCCAACCGTCGCTAGTACAACAACTGGTTCTACCTTCGCAATGACGACGGCGGGCTTCCTCCCTATACCGGGCGGGTCATGGAGAGCCAGCCGGAGAGGTGGAGGTACGGCGTCCCGATGGCTGATCAGCCCAAGCTGCGACCACTCCTAGAGGCGTTGGAGAGGATGTGTAGCCATGGCCTTACGACGACTGTGGTCGTGGCGGCCTTCCACCGCCGGAGGGTGCTGCCGCTGATGGCTCGGTGGCAGCGCCTATTCGAGATGACACCGTATGAGCCGATCGAGGGCGTTCGGTTGTCCGTCGTCGCCCTCTCCGATGAGAAGATTCTACGTCGGGTGAGAGAGACGGTGGAGGGGCGGCTAAGGAGCAATGGTCTGACCCCATTCCTGATGCGCCCGTCGTGGGGGTACATCTCCCTAGTGAGTCACGCGCCGCTGTGGCCCCCGAGGCCTCCTTGCTCCTTACATTCGATCTGTTCCCTTATTTGCGCTTGCCGTTTCTACAGGGGATGAGGGATGTACGAGCATCCCCGCCGCTCGTTCCCGAGGACGCAGAGCGGCGAGCGGTGAACAGGGTGCATGTCGAGGCGTACAAGGAGTGGAAGGATGCTGAGGAGGCGAGACACAAGAGGAAGAGCCTCGAGCACGACGAGCTAGAGAAACGTCGTCGGCAGCAGAGGCACGACGGTCTCCCGGTGGAGCCATCTCCGTCACCGTCATCGATGGATTCTTCGAGCGATGACGACGAGAGCGAGGTGGGGCAGGGTCCTCTGGACCATCTCCCTGATGTCAGGGGACTGCGCCTAGGGCGTCGGCGAGCGGCCTAGTGTTTCAAGGAGGAGGAGGAGAGGATGCCTCGGGGCTAGCGATCGCCCGCCCCGGGGCTGAGGCCGACACGCCCGAGGCACAGGTATTGGGGAAGCACGCCGTCAGCCCGATGTGCTCGACAGCGGAGGTGGAGCGGGCGACGGCGGGGGCGATCCAACAGCCTCCGCAGAGGGTCGAGGGGGCGTCGGAGTTCGGCGAGGGCCGGCCGGCACCGGCGGACACGGGGGCCGCGCCACCGCCGTTGCCACCGCTATTGCAGAGGACGAGGGACATAGTGCGGAAGCTATTGTGTCCCCATTCGAGGTAAGTGTTTTGTCAGTGGAGTTTACAACATCTTCCACTCGTTCTTTGGCCGTATGCTGACCTCGTGAGTGCCTTGTTTTCAGTCGGAAGCGTTAGGCGGACATGCCTATCCTAGCACCACATAAGGCGCTCAAGGTGAGCACTAGCTCCACCGCTTGATGGGTGGAGGAGGCGTAGGCCACCATACAGCGTGGCGTGGCATCGACCAGGGCCGACCCGAAGGAGCCGATTGCCCAAGTGGAGGCTATCGAGGCGGCCACGAAGCAAGCGGGGGAGGAGGCGCCTACGCCCTGTGAGGCCAAGGCCCTTGAGCCAGGTGAAGCCGAGGCACCCTCAATCGCTAAGGCCACCGAGGGCGAGGCTGGGGCCCCTAGGACCTCCGAGGCCAAGGTGGCGGAGGCTGGAGCTCTCGGGACCACCGAGGCCGAGGCGGTGGAGGCCGGCGTGGGTACGACGGAGCTGGCGGCCCAGGATGCGGAGACAGAGGCAGGGCAAGCTTCGGTACCGCCCCTGGTCCAAGACCCGCCGCCACCGCAGGAGAGCGCCCGAGAGGTGGAGGTTCATTCAATCTCCTCCGACGATACTTCCTGAGGGAAGGAGGTGGCGGACATTGAGGCGACCAGCACCGCGGAGCAGCCAGCTCTGACTTCTGGCGAGGGGAGCTCGGCCCTCGTTCGGGTACAACCCGAGCCCCGCGGGTGGGATAGCCCACGTGTCTTGTGGCGGAGCCGGGACGACCCTGAGGGAGAGCCTCTGTTCGCCCTCGAGGATGCGGCCGAGGGGGGCGCTGGGACTCCTTCGAGCAATTCCGTCGTCTGGCGGAGCAGTCATTGCGGACAGCGCTGTCCGTCGTGGCTGACGACCTACCCAGTGTTGCCCAGGTACGTGCCTTCTTTTCTTATGCTGTGTCCTTTTTTCCTGAGTTTTCTCGCAGTGCTTGACGTTTGTTTTGCCTATCCAGGAGCTCGAGGCCCGGTCCCTTGGGAAGTCATTGTTCCTCCGGCGGGAGACGGATGTCTAGGACCAGCTCCAGCAGTAGAAGGACTTGCTCGCCAATGCCAATGAGCTTCTATCGGCGTGGAGCATAGAGGTGGAGGACCTCCGCCTTCGTTGTGCTGAAATAAAGGCCAAGACGGCCACGGCTCGGGAGCAGGCCGCCCCTTTGGCGGCTCAGATCAAGGAGCTAGAGGAGGAGTTGACTCGGGTGGCTGGCGAGCGGGACACTGTAACACCTCGGTGTTAAGCATGCATTAACATTTTGCAAATCATGAGCATAATCACCATCATGCATTCATAAGCATGACATGAAATATAGGATTGAAACATATGTGTTGCATAGTTTTATTTTGATAGATTGGATGCTATATTTCTTTTGCCATGTGTGAACCTTGATTGATCACTTAGACAACTTAGAAGTAATTAGAATGCAATTTGGAGCAAGGTGTATATTCAAAGTTTTCTCAAATTTTGCTTTTAAAAATAATCTTCTAAAATAGGGTTTTGATTTAAATTAACTTTAAATCTATAGTTCAAAATCTAATTGGGTTTTGACCTTACTCCTTTTGGCAAAGTTGTAGAGTACATTTTTCTGAACAACTTTTATTCTGGGTCCAACTTTTGAAATTACTTTGAAAAGGTTTAAAAATTCATTTGAATGAATTTGGGGAGGAAAATAAAAAGGAAAGATCACATTTTCACTTAATAGGCCGCCGCCTCCCTCCTGGCCCGCTCGTGAATTCGGCCCGCAGCGCCTGCGCCCTCTCGCTCTCACGCTGCGCCATGCCCCCGTCTGGCCCAGCGTCGCTTCGCCGGCCCAGGCCCACGCCATGCCGCTCCGGCGTGCGTACGCACCACGCCCGCCTTCCCCGCCTGCCCGGCCGCCACGCGGCGTCCGTACACCGGCGGCGAAGGGCGGTGCTCTGACCAGCGCTCGGCTCAAGAGCTAACCAGACGCACGCTCCACCCCATGCTCCTCTCACTTGCTGCCTTGTCCCCCTGCCTCTCGCTCAGCAGCAGCGGTGCAGCGGCCGTCTGCCACTGCACGTGCATGCTCCCTCATCGAAGTTCGCTCGTCCGGCCACTGAAGCTCGCTGTCGACCGCTCCATCTCGCCCTGAGCTCCTCCTCCACCTCGTGCATCCCGTGCTAGCACCTTCTCACCGTGGTAAGCGATGAGTCACCGGTAATCGCTCGCTGGAGCTAGGTCGAGTTCACTGGAGATGCGTCGCTCCGTGGACCTCACCCCTCCATCCTCCTTCTCGCCTCCTTTTTATGCGCACGAGCACCGCACGAACACGGGGTAGCTCTCAAGCCACTCCCCGCGCCACCTCTTGGTCGGAGATGGCCGGCCAACGGTGAGCTGGGCCACCATGCCGCCATGGATGCCGATGAGCTTGCTCCCGAGCTCCACTGGCCCCGATAGATGCACCGGTAGGTCCGGCTTGGCCCGATGGCGAGCTCGCGCCGGTCAGCGCCGCCTCCCCTGCAGTGGGTGGCTGGCAGTTGGGGCCGACTGACCCGCGGGGGCCCGCTGTCAGCACCTCGGCGTGAACCTGGGTGCACTGCACCGGGTGCACCCAACGTTTTCAACGGCTGGATTTTTGTTTTAAAAGAAAAAGATTTCTGGAAAATGCTTTTAAAGGATTCTAAAATACATAGTTGCTGCTGTGGTGCCCCAATTTTGGTGAAACAAATTTCTATATGCTTCTTATTCTTAGATCTACAGTAGAAAAAGATTGCATGTGGTTTTTGTGATACTTTTGTATAGGGTTTTATTTAATTCTTGTATTGCTGTTATCTTAGAAAATATCTAGTAAATAGAATAATTATCAGAAAAATATGGTTCCAATTTTGTTAATCTCCTTTAGTGATGTACTTTGTAGGAAAAATATATGTCATGCATGTTCTGTAGAGAAATATTGATGTGTAGTTCAAGTGCCTTTAATTGATGATTTTTTGTTATTTTGATAGAGAGCAAAAATTGTATAAAACATGTGTATAATAATTTTTGTGCAGTGATTGTTTACTGTGTGGAACATAGGAAAAATATTAAATCTGTTGTTTGATACTTTTCATAATAAAAGTATTTTCATGCTCATATTTATGCCATAGCTTGTCATTTTTGTTTAGGCTATTTTACTTATCCAAATGCCATGAAAATTTTGTTGTAGTCTACTTAGAGTAGTACTATGCTACCATAATTTTCTCAGATTTTTCTGTGCTACCAAAATAGGTGTTGCTGTTCAAACCTAGTTTCAATTAGGGTTTAATTAACCTTTTTAATGCATGTTTAGTTAATAATGTTTGCTTTGGTGTATCTTTGAAGCATCTTAGCTTGCTGTGGTGACTTGGCATGTTAGTACAATGGTTGTAGTAGTAGTATAGTAGTACATGTTCTTGGATGATGTTGGCTACCTTGTAGAAGAGCTTTACTTCTACTATGTCCAATAAAGTTAAACATGTTCATCTACATTCCATGCATCATGATCATTACATGTCATCTCTCCGATGCACCTATGCATGAGCACTTATACATCTGCATCATATAGGATCGCGGGAGGAGTTGCTAGTAGCAGTTCAGGAAGAGCAGACCGGGATAGATCCACAAGAAATCCAGGCACAGGAGGTGCTAGAGGAAGAGGAGCAAGGAGAGGACTTGCCCGAGTGCGTGGATCATCAACCTAGTTCGTTCGAACGAGGCAAGCCCTGGAGCATTCTAAGTCTCCTACTTTATAAAAGCAATTCTTTCTATATATGAGTTTATATATTGTTGCATTAAGTTGTAGGAGTTGATTGAAACCGTTGATGCATTTATTACTATCCTTGCCTACCTTATTACCTTTTTACCCTGTTAGGTCGGGATTGAATAACTGCTTAGCCTTGCTTAGACCGGTAGCGATCGGTGATTTCCGATCACCTATATTTATAGGTGGTTACTGGAAGAATTTAGCTATGGAAAGAATGATATCCTGGAATTAACCATGTGTGATGGATAATTGAAGACTGGACGGAAAAGTTGGAGGCAACTAGACAGGGTTCTGGGGTGCTGTTAGTTTTCCGTCTATGTCGATTAAGAACCGATCGTTGCTCGTCCCTCTTGTCATGTTGAATGTATGCCTCACATTTAGCTGGCCGAATAAAGTATCTTTCGACCGCAAAGCTAGTGATACTATTTGAGCCGAGATAAACTCGGATTGGTAGACTGGTGCTGAAGGGGGTATGATGGGGACGCAAAGACTGAGCCCAAGGTGTGTCCTGGCTGTCGGGCAGTCCCTGGGTAGTGCGGTCCATGACTGTTATCCCGCGGCTACTTGGAAACTATCATTAGTGATCTGTAGCTCACTTGATTGGTGAGTGTAGTTTGTGTGAGGAATAAATCACCAGCTGGTTAGGAATCGATTCGAATCACCATCGCTCCTGGATAGTGAGCACTTGACTCGAGCTACAGCATCGTAGTAATTATGATGGAACACTGATGGTTATCTGGATGGTATGGGATATGCTAAATCTAAGTTGGTAACTAGATATTATTGGTTAATCAAGTGATTGCTATAGTATAGGTGCTTACCTAGATGGATAGGTCATAATAAAGATGATGCAAAGTACTTAAAATGGTTTCTTCATGATAGCTTATGCTTTTCGCAAACGAGTCAGCTAGCCCACTAAAGAAAGCCTTGCATAATCCTTGGTGTTGCTTTATTTTGGTTTAAGATAGGTAAGTCTTGCTGAGTACCTTCTCGTACTCAGGGCGTTGTTTCCATTATTGTTGCAGATGGTCAAATGTACTATGGCTATTGCATTAACTGCCTGTACCCAACGATGGGTGACAACTAGGACCAAGGGCAATGGTCACTCCGTATCTCTCATCTGATGCTTTTGTTGGAGATGACTACCTACTGGCACTGTATCTGAACCAAAAGTGTGTGTGTGGCTTTAAAACTATTTGCTTCCGCTATTTCAGTTTGAACTTGGGTTGTAATAACTTTATGTTCTAAACTCCGATGTATCCAACTGTCATTGAGAACTTTATGTAACATGTGATGGTGATTGCTAAACTTGTACGATCTTGGTTTGTATGCCGATTGGTTTGAAATCCATCGTGGTTTCACGGATTACCGGGTTATACGGGCTTAAGTTTGCTAAATTATCTGCTTCGGCGGAAGATTTCCTTACTTAATCTCGTATAATTGGTTGGTTCTGTTATAGACACCTTCAGGTCCCGGGCCGAACAAGTGGAGGCCTCTGCTAAGGCTATCGCCGGGTAGCTGGGGGCGGAGCAGGGCGCGCACCTACTGACCAAAGGTGCCCGGGCGGAGGCCCTCAAGGTGGCCGAGGCCTCCTGGGTCGAGGCCTTAGTCTAGAAGGAAAAGGCCGAGGGTGAGTCCTGTTGAGCCCTTGTTTTATTTGTTTCTCTTGCGTTCGACCCCTGACTCCCCGATGCGACGTAGAGCTAGAGAGGGAGGCTTCTAGGGTGGCCGAGGCCTCTCAGGTTGAGGTCAAGAACTGGAAGGAGAAAGCCAAGGGTGAGCCTCGTAGGCTTGCACCCCTATTCAGCTTGTTTTTCTTTTGTGCTTGACCCCATCCTACCTGTCTTGGCATAGGGTTGGAGAAGGAGGTCACCCGGGCAGCCGAGGCCTCCATCGTAGTGCAGGTGGTGCTCGAGGCTGAGATCTAGGAGCACAATGCGCTATAGGGCGCCACCCGTACCACCTACGAGGCCTTGGAGGTTGGAGGGGTCGAGCCAGGCAGCTCCCTCGGGAGCCGCTTGATCGCGTTGAGCGGCCAAGTCCACGAGCGGCTTCGGGGGGCGCTGCATACGAGCGTCAAGCGTGCTATGGCCGTTGTCTCCTTGCACTATGCTAGCATCGACCTCGAGGCCATCAGCGACGGTTACATCGTGGCCGAGGATGACGAGAAGGTCGAGGAGGAGGTCATGAAGCTGGTGGAGGCGACTGAGGCCCCTGGCATGGCACTGGCCAAGCTGTTCGAAGAGGAGGTGGTTCCTCCTATGCCGACCGTCGACGCTGGCGACCCTAAGGTTTGACCTGGGCCAAAGGGGTCATGTAAATAGATTAGGACTTATATTATTGTGCCGTAACGCTTGTGGTCGTCGAGGCCTTTTCGAAGTACTTATGTGTATACGCTTTTTAATCGTTTTTATTGTATTTCCGAGCCTCTGCCCTCTGTCTCGTCTTTGACATACCTCTTGTAAAAAACTTCCTTAGAGCCTAAGCTGCCCTTAGGGCAAAAGGTGGTGAGGGAGTTGCCGTAGCCCAGAGGTGTAGGCCGTCTCGCGGCTCGGCCGGCCTTTTGGCCCTGAGATAGACTGTCGGTCCTTAGTTTTTTTACAATCAATTTGTCAGAGTACGCGAGAGAGTTTGACGTAGACTTTTTTTTTCAAAAAACAACTAAAAACGGTTACTGGGACTTAGGGGGGGGTCCCCCCCTTCTAGCCCCCGAGGGAGGCTCGGTTCTGTAGAGGCAGAGCTGAGTCTTGTTCGAGCCCCGCGGTGGGCACCTCTATAGAGGCAGAGCCGAGTCTCCCTTATAGCATTATCGTAATGTTGATCCCCCATCGATGGGCTCGGGGGGTTTCTTGAAAAATTAGAATAACTAAAGAATGCTTCTTTATTGTATTTCGAGAAACAATGTATATAATGCTTGGAAATTTAAGGGTAGAAGCGATGTAGCTGTTCTATGTTCCAAGCGTTGGTGAGGATTTCGCCCTTCTCGTTGGCTAGCTTGTAGGTCCCGGGCTTTAGCACTTGGGCGACGATGTATGACCCTTCCCATGGTGGGGTCAGCTTGTGACGGCCCTTATTGCTCTGCCTCAGTCTTAGCACCAGGTCACCCACCTTTAGGTCTTGGCTTCGAATGCGCCGGGCTTGATAGCATCGTAGGGCTTGCTGGTACTTGGCTGAGTGTAGCAGCGCAACATCTCGGGCTTCCTCCAGTTGGTCGAGGGCATCCTCGCGGGCAGTGTGGTTGCTTTGCTCATTGTAGGCCTATAGCCTCGGGGAACCATACTCCAAGTCAGTAGGGAGGATGGCCTTAGCTCCATAGACCAGGAAGAACGGTGTGAACCCCATGGCTTGGCTCGGAGTGTTTCTTAGGCTCCAGATGACCGACGGGAGTTCGGCAAGCCATTTCTTGCCAAATTTCTTCAACCAGTTGTATATTCTTGGTTTGAGGCCCTATAGGATCATGCCGTTGGCACGTTCTACTTGGCCGTTTGTCCTAGGGTGTCCTACGGCCGACCAGGCCACACGGATGTGGTGGTCGTCACAGAATGTCAGGAACTTGTGGTCGGTGAATTATGTCCCATTATTAGTGATGATGGTGTTTAGAACCCCGAACCTATGGATGATATCAGTGAAGAACAGCACCGCTTGCTCGGATTTGATTCGATTGATCGGATGAGCCTCGATCCACTTGGAGAACTTATCGATTGCTACCAGCAAATGGGTATAGCCCCCGGGGGCCTTCTGTAGAGGCCCAACCATGTCTAGCCCCCACACGGCGAATGGCCATGTAATGGGAATGGTTTGGAGGGCTTGGGCCAGGAGGTGTGTCTGCCACGCATAGTACTGACATCCCTCGCAGGAGCGTACCAGCTTGGTGGCGTCAGCAACCGCCGTTGGCCAGTAGAACCCTTGGCAGAAGGCGTTTCTGACGAGCGTCCGAGGCGCTGCATGGTGCCCACAGGCTCCTGCGTGCAAGTTCCAAAGTAGGGCTTGGCCTACCTCGGTGGTGATGCATCGTTGGAGGACGCCAGACGAGCTTCACCTGTACAACTCGCCGTTGCTGAGGACGTAAGTTTTGGCTCATCGTGCAAGCCATCATGCTTCGGTCCTGTCTGTAGGAAGCTCTCCTTGAACGAGGCAATCAAGGAATGGGACTCGCCAGTCCGTGCCCTGGTCGGCCTTGGGAGGCTCTGCGTTGATTTCCATGGCCTCGGGCTCGGCTATAGGGGTCTCGATGGCAGAGGGGGCCTCAGGCCCTGCGGTGGGCTCGACCGGTGGGCCCTCTTCTACCGTTGAGGCGTAGTCGATGGAAGGCACGTGCAGGTCTCTGGCGAAGATGTTCGGGGGGACCGGGGCCCATGCCGACGCCATCTTTGCCAGTTCGTCTGTGGCCTCATTGAATTTTCGCACAATGTGGTTGAGTTCAAGACCGTCGAACTTGTTTTCTAGGTGACATACCAACTTGCAGTACGCCTCCATTTTGGGGTCATGGTAGTTCGACTCCTTCATCACTTGATTGACGATGAGCTGCGAATCGCCCCGTATGTTGAGACGCCGTACTCCAAGTTCGATGGCGATCTGCAAGCCGTTGATGAGGGCCTCGTACTTGGCTGTGTTGTTGGAGGCGGCGAAGTGGAGCCAAATCATGTAGCGCATGTACACTCCGAGGGGTGAGATGAAGAGCAGACCCGCGCCTGCCCCGGTCTTCATCAGGGACCCGTCGAAGTACATGGTCCAGCATTCCGCCTGGACTTGAGCAGGTGGCAGTTGAGTGTCGGTCCACTCTGCCACAAAATCGGCCAAGACCTGGGATTTAATTGCTTTCCGAGGCACAAAAGACAGGGCTTCCCCCATGAGTTCCATGGCCCACTTGGCTATTCTACCCGAGGCCTCTCGGTTCTGGATTATCTCTCCTAGAGGGAAAGACAACACCACGGTCATCGGGTGGGACTCGAAGTAGTGACACAGCTTGCGTCGAGCCAAGACTATGGCGTAGATCAGCTTCTGGATGTGGGGGTAGCATGTCTTAGTCTCGGAGAGCACCTCGCTGATGAAGTAAATAGGTCATCGGACGGGTAAAGCATGCCCCTCTTCCTGCCTCTCGACCACTACGGCCACGCTGGCCACTTGGGTCGTTGCGGCGACATAGAGTAAGAGGGCCTCGCCCTTGGTCGGTGGCACCAGGATGGGAGGATTGGTGAGTAGTGCCTTGTGCTCGGCGAGGGCTTCTTCGGCCTCAGGGGTCCAAGAAAAGCGTTCGGATTTTTTTCAAGAGGCGGTACAGGGGGCAAGCCTTTTTCGCCAAGGCGTGAGATGAAGCGGCTCAGGGCTGCAAGGCATCCCATAACCCTCTACACTCCCTTGAGGTCTCAGATTGGTCCCATGTTGGTCACGGCCGAGACCTTTTCTGGGTTGGCCTCGATGCCACGCTCTGAGACTATGAATCCCAAGAGCATGCCTCGAGGGACCTCGAAAACACACTTCTCAGGGTTGAGCTTGATGCTCTTCTCTCTGAGGCATTTGAAGGCTATCTCCAGGTCATCGATGAGATCACTGGCCTTTCTAGACTTGACCATGATGTCGTCCACGTAGGTCTCGATGGTTCGCCCGATGTGCTCACCAAAGACCTAGGTCATGCATCGCTGGTATGTGGCCCCTGCATTTCTGAGGCCGAACGGTATGGTCACATAGCAGTACATGCCGAACGGGGTGATGAAAGAAGTCACGAGCTGGTCAGATTCTTTTATCTTGATTTGATGGTAACCGGAATACGCATCAAGGAAAGATAGGGTTTCGCATCCTGCAGTGGAGTCAATGATTTGGTCAATTCGAGGTAATGGGAATGGGACTTTTGGACACGCCTTATTCAAACCGGTGTAGTCTACACACATCCTCCACTTCCCATATTTCTTCTTAACTAACATGGGATTAACCTCCTCGTCGATGGCCCTGCGCTTTTCCTCGTCGAATCGTCGCATGCGCTGCTTCACCGGTCTAGAGCTGGCCCGGATGTCCAAGGCATGCTCGGCGACCTCCCTCGATATGCCCAGCATGTTTGAGGGACTCCACGCGAATACATTAGCATTCGTGCGGAGAAAGTCAATGAGCACGGCTTCCTATTTGCTATCGAGGGTGGCGCTGATCCTCAGCGCCCGGTCGTTGGAGCAGGTGGGGTCGACCGGGACAAGTTTGATGACCTCTGTGGGCTCAAAAGTCCTAGCATGATGCTTGGAGTCAGGCCCTCGCTGCCAAGTCGGTCGAGGTTGATGATGAGGGTCTCGACCTCCATGAGAGCCTCGGCGTACTCGATGCATTCGGCATCGTAGTCGTGTGCATGCTCGTATGTGGAGTCGACAGTGATGACGCCGTTGGGGCCCGGCATCTTGACCTTGAGGTAGGTGTAGTTGGGGATCGCCATGAACTTGGCGTAGCATGGGCGCCCTAGGATGGCGTGATAGGTCCCCTTGAACCCAACCACCTCGAAGGTGAGGACCTCCTTGCGGTAGTTAGAGGGAGTGCCGAAGTAGACGGGCAAGTCGATGCGCCCGAGGGGTCACGTGCGTTTCCCTAGCATGACACTGTGGAAGGGCGCGCATCGCCTCAGAGCCATGATTGGTCGAGTCCCAGGAGTTCCAGGGTGTTGGCATAGAGGATGTTGAGGCCGCTGCCTCCGTCCATCAACACCTTGGTGAGCCGGGTGTTGCCGATGATCGGGTCGATGACGAGTGGGTACTGCCCTGGGTTTGGGACATAATCAGGGTGTTCATCCCGATCAAAGGTGATCACCTCCCGAGACCAGTTGAGGTATCGGAGAGTGGCTACCTTAACCGAGAAGACCTCCCGGCGCTCCTTCTTTCGTTGACGCACCATGAGGCACGCTAAAGGCCCACCAAAGATCATGAAGGCGTTGTACACCTCGGGAAACCCGTGATCCTTGTCGTTGTCCCTATTGCCGGCGTCCTTCTTCTTGGCATCGTCGTTGGGGAGCCTGAGCTTGGCATAGTAATGTCAGAGCATGGTGCACTCTTCGAGGGTGTGCTTCACTAGGCCCTGGTGGTAAGGGCAGGGCTTCTTAAGCATGTTGTCAAAGAGCCTAGGGCCTCTGGCAGGGCCTCGGGGATTCTTGCAATCTGCGGCTACGACGAGATCGGCCTCGAGGACCTCCTGCTTCCCCTGGTGACCCTTTTCCTTTTTCTTGGGGAGGTGGGGGCCGAGGCCCCGGGGACCTCGTCCCTCCGCTTCCCCTTGGCATCGTTGTCAGGGAAGATGGCCCCGACAGCCTCTTCGCCCGAGGCAAAGTTGGTGGCGATGTCGAGGAGCACGGCCGCCGAGGTTGGCATGTTCTGGCCTAACTCTCGGACCAAGTCCTGGTAGGAGGTGCCGGAGAGGAATGCCTGGATGATTTCTGAGTCACCGACGCTGGGCAACTCAGTGCACTGCTTGGAGAAGCATCGGATGAAGTCTCAGAGAGACTGGTCCGGCCTCTAGCGACAACTCTTGAGGTCCCAGGAGTTCCCGGGGCGCACGTATGTGCCCTGGAAATTCCCGACGAAGACCTTTACCAAGTCACACCAGTTGTGGATCTGCAAGGGAGGGAGTTGTTCGAGCCAGGCTCGCGCTGAGTCTGACAGGAACAAGGGGAGGTTACGGATGATGAGCAGGTCATCGTCCGCGCCGCCTAGCTAACAAGCCAGGCGATAATCGGCCAGCCATAGCTCGGGGTTGGTCTTGCCACTATACTTTGTGAGGTTGACCGGTTGCCGAAACTGGGCCGGGAAGTGAGCGCCGCGGATGGCCTTGCTGAAGACTCGAGGGCCAGGTGGCCTAGGAGAAGGACTATGGTCCTCCCCACTGTCGTAGCGACCACCTTGGTGTGGGTGGTAGCCTCGGGCGGGCCCATCATTGTTGTGGCACCGTCGCCTGCTGACCACATCGTGGTCGCCTTGCGCCTCGTGTCGGTCATCGAGTTGGTCATGCACCGAGGGGGCCTTGTTGGCTGTCGGTGCCCGAGCAGGCTCGGGACGAACCGAGGCCTCTCTACCCTACCAAGGCGATACCACGGGTAGTTCCGAGGCGCCCCCGCGCCGTCGAGAGGCGTAGCTTTCGGCCTGCTATACCACGGCAGTCTCGAGGAGGTCTCGGAGCTCACTATGGACCCATCGCCCCTCCGTGGTAGAGGGCTCGAGCATAGTCCGGAGTAGCATCGCCGCTGCTGCGACGTTCTGGCTAGCGCGATTGAAAATAGGGGGTTGCTCGCCCCCTACGTCATTGTTGATGCGGTGGTTGACATCACGAGCCCTCCGCCGGGCTGCTCCGCCATCACCGTGACCCCACTGCTCTTGCTCAAGGGTGTCTTGGAGCTACCGCAGAAGGAGTCGGTCTTGTTCGACCTTAGCCTGAAGCTCACGGAGCTGCTCCAGGTCAAGGCGTCGAAGTTCCTCGTGGGTAGGGTTCTCGTTCCACGCTGCCAGAGGCTCGATGCGTGGAGGTGCGGGGTCGCCTGCCCCCTAGTAGGGCGGGAAGCGACTGCCTACCCCTTCGTCCTCGTCGCTCGCGCTCAGCATCCCGAGCTCGATGTTGAAGCACTCGTGAGTGGGATCGTAAGTGCCTTCGTCATCGAAGTCGGAGTAGCCAAAGCAGTAGTCGCTCGCGGCCATGAAGCGGCACATGGCTTCAGGGTCACAAAGCCTAGAGAAGTCCGCTTCGGCCCACACCTCGTCCTCCTCCGAGGAGTCAGTGTGGGTGTGGGTCAGAGTTGTGGCAATGAGGTCGAGGGCAAAACGTTGGTGGCGTCCTGAGGGCTCCGTGTGAGCGGAAGCGTAGGCGGCGGCGGCATTGCTCAACCCAAAAGGGTACGGGGATGGTGCCATCGCCGGGCTCCGCTCCGCGGGAGTCAACTCCTCAGGAGGTGGCGGGGCAGAGCTTCATGACGGGGCGTCGCTGCATGCCACCGGCGTCTTTCCCTTGCCCAGGCTTAGGCTGGACAGGTCCCTAACCAGGGACTCTATACCAACAGCTGGGTGTGGGATGCTGGCGGAGCGTGGTGCGTTGCTCTGAGCTTGTGTGGTGTCAGGGTGGTCCCGCCCGCGTCGTGCTTGGCGAGCGCGATGAGAGTGACGACCCGGACGCCGCCTGCGCCTAGGCTGCTGGGGCGTGGTGTCGTCGTCGATCGGTGGGGCTCTAGGTGTGAGGAGTACCATATCGTACTCACATCCTAGAGACATGAACTCTAGGCTCCCAAACCAGATCACCGTGCCGAGACGTAGTGGTCGCACGGGGTCTGCCATCCGGAACTTGTTGGGATGACGAAGCTAACATGCAGTAGATCCCCTACTTGGCGCGCCAACTGTCGGTGTTTTGGACCGGCGAGCCCTCAACCGACTAGTAAAAATGTACTGCGTGCCCCTAACCCCGGATGGTGATGCAAAGAGACACAAGGTATATACTGGTTCAGGCAATAGGTGCCCTACGTCCAGTCCGAGAGAGCAATCTTATATTCCTTGCACCGAGGTGCTTGTAGTAGGGGTTTACAAGCTGGGCGAGAGAGGGAGCTAGTCCCAGGTCTCTACGTAGTGGCGTGAGTTGCTTGAGATGCTGATCTCTTGCAGTGAGGAAGAGTGTGCGTTATAGAGCGTTGTGCGTTGTTTGCACATGTGTGTGTGCCTGTGAGTCTCCTCTCCTGGGTCTCCGTTTGTCCTAGATGCGGCCCCGGTCACTCCCTTTTATAGTCGAAGGGAGGCACGGGGGCGGTACATGAGTTTGCTACGTGGCGCTTTGTGAGCAGAGGCGGCATGTCCGAGCCCTATAGCTCGTCACTATGGCGGTATGGTCGATGGAGTGGTCTTGTCCTCGGTGCACTAGAGCGACGCGCCGGTCACGCCTGATCCTGTGCGACGTGGGAGCTCTTGCGGCCTTGACGCAGGGTATGGTGCGTACTGCGGATGACATGCCGGTTGCTGTATGTTGACAACGTAGAGAGCCGAGGCCTAGTCGGTGCAGAGGCTAAACCGTTGTGGGGGGCTCGGCGGGCGCGAGTCCCGAGGCTACCGAGACCCCGAAGCGGATAACCGAGGCTCGGAGGGAGCGGTTGGTTTTGGTACGTCGATTCCGAGGCTACAGGGACCCAGACATGACTCTCCACGCCGCGCTGTCCTCGGAGCAGGGGTTAGACAGCACAGTGCAACACGGGTGTCAGTCGTGGGCACAGTGCTGAGCACAGCGGCCGGTAACCCCTGCCCCGTCCTGTCCCGGACGGCATGGCGTCGATGTGACTCACGTCTCGTCGACCACTCCGCTGTATCGAGCCGTCGTTCGGCTGATATCGCGGGGGTGGTTGAGCGCGTTAGTTGGACGTGACGTCCTGTCAGAGAAGTCGGTCAAGGCGGAGGCGACGGGGTTGTTGCCGAGCCGGCCTCGAGCGAGGCGGAGAATCGATACCTCGTCCGAGGCCTTACGGGCGGGGCCTCGGGCGAGTCGGAGAATCGGTACCTCATCCGAGGCCTTACGTGCGGGGCCTTGGGCGAGGCGGAGAATCGGTACCTTGTCCGAGGCCTTACGTGCGGGGCCTCGGGCGAGGCGGAGAATCGGTTCATCGTCCGAGGCCTTACGTGCGGGGCCTTAAGCGAGTCGGAGAATCGGTACCTCGTCCGAGGCCTCACGGTTTCATTTTGGGCCGAGCCCGCTTCGGGTGAGTCGGGATACTGTCCGAGGTGGGCCGGGTGATCCAGCCGGGCCTCGGACGAGGTGGGGGTTTGCCGGTGGTTGTCTCTTGGCTTCGATATTTACAAGGTCTAAACGATTTTTTCGGTTCTCGTTTAGGGGACCCTTTTTATGGTACCCGACACACACATTAGTTAATTAAGCTGTTGGCTCTAGAACAATGTATGGTACCAGTGATTGACAAGTCTGCTCTGTTTGTTGAGCTGACATTTTCCTTGGTCGTAGGAAAAATGCATATATATAATATAAATGTACAGTTTAGGTAGTACCTGAAGGTAGAGAGACACAAAATTGTTCCAATGATGGCTAATAATTAAGGCAGAAAGTCAAGCCATGGATATTTTTTTTTTCTTGGGAATAGTTTAAGCAGCATGTGTACTAAATTGGGCTGTGACAAGTGAGGTACGCCTTTGGAGTATGAACTCTGGAAGTGCAACGAAGTATATGGAATCAAACAAGTGAAGTGGAAGCAACCTTTTGATCATTTCTTATGGCGGTATAGAAACGAAATGATCATTTCTTCATTTCACATTCCAACTTCAAATATAATTTGTCAACACAAAGTACTGACACTACATGAGCAGATTTATAGCAATGAAATATCTCCATTTCATATGCCATTAAATTAATCTGTGGCACTCAGTTGGAAAAATTCATAACTGTCAAAATGCCTAGAGATTTACTATAGAAGATAGAGAATTATGAAAAAAAATCTAACTGATACAAGGTTTCGATTTCAATCAGCTTAACCTTATTTCTCATTTTGAAAAAAAAAAAAGAATAGAAGGTTTCAGTTTGTGTACATGCCCAATTAATTTCTTAACTCCTGCTGTGTAAACTCCCTTATTTTGAGCAGCAAGTTCTTTGGTGCTCCTGTGCAATATATCAGGTGGGGAAGTCTTTTATTTCCCCTCCGTTGCCAGTTTTTTTTTTTAAATCCTTTTTATCACATGAAGTGCAGATCATGCCTTCTATACCAAAATTAGGCAAACCTTGTAGATTCTGAAAATAAACTGTTTCTAGGTAGTTAGGGACAGGCAGATTCAGCGTTCAGGGTCAGCACTCGGTACAATACTGTATTCATTCACATCAGATAAATTAACAGAACAGTGCAGTTCGTACAAGCCAAAATTGCAAATGTTTCTTAAAGCAGTAGGCTGAGTAGATGAAATTTCCATTTCAAGAAACTCGTAGAAAGACACCTACCTCGAAACCAGGCATCTCTCATCTATATGAATGGTGAGAAACCTTATTTTGCTTTTAACTCAAAGAAACTCTCATCATGTTTCACCATTCCCAATGAATTCTAGTACAAATTTACACCACAATCATGCATGTACATGAAAACATAAACAAGTGGCTACTTCATCCCAAGGTTTCCAGGCTCATCAACAACAAGGCAGTACTGTTGCATCCCTTGGGAGCTCGAAGCTGCCACAGTGTTATTAGGGCAAATCAATGGGCTCAGCTCACTCCACCTCATGCTCTGATCAGTACCCGTGTCGAAGAAGCTTTCCAGGCCATCCAGCTTAACCTGGTTGAAGTGGAAGCCCTGGTCCAGCTCCAGCGTCGGCAGCATGCCAGAACCCTGCACACCGCCTTCATCAAGCGAGGTGCCGGCGTCCACCGCCAGGCATGACGACGGCGGCGGCATGAGGCCTGGACTTCCCTCGTACATTGGAGGAACACACTGAGGAACCGACAGTGCTGTGAAAGGGCCTGCTCCTCCTAGCTTATACAGAAGCTTCCGAATTGACTCATCTGCCTCATCCCCTGGGCGATGGCCTTCCATTATGGAACCTGGTATTGGTTGCAGCGGCACGGCCGCCATGGCTTGGTAGTGCCAGTTGTAGCTGGCCACTGCCATGCTACTGCTCCCGGCTGCATCCCTGGCAGTTGCTGCTTCTTGCTTCATCATCCCATCGTTTGCCGCCGCCGCCTGCTGGCGCATGAACTGATGCTGCCGCTGATCCTTGCGGGACTGCTTGCCGAAGAGCTTCTTCTTGAGCCTCGTGTTCCAGTAGTTCTTTATGTCATTGTCCGTCCTCCCCGGCAGCTGCGCCGCTATTATCGACCACCTACGCGCAGCAGGCAGCATGACTGGTCCGTTCAGGTCATAGCTAGACTCTAGCACACATCCATGTGCGTGCGTGCCTAACAGTTATTTTGCAGCTAATTCTACAGTGTGTGGATTTGATCGGAGAAAACACTAGGACGAGACCTACTGAACTTTACCTGCTGCCTATGCTGATGTAGAGGCTAAGGATTATCCTGTCCTCCTCCTCCGAGAAGCCGCCGTGCTTGATGTTTGGCCGGAGGTAGTTTAGCCACCGGAGGCGGCAGCTCTTGCCGCACCTCTTCAGACCTGCGCAGCCCCCAGATACATGATTAACCTCTTCTACTGCTGCTGCTGCTGCTGCTATCACTGCATATCTACTGCATGGCGAATTGGCGATGGCCGTGAACACATACATACCTATCTTCTGCGGCAGGGCTATCCAGTTACCGCCGGTGCCGTTCTGCTCGATGTAGGACTTGAGCTCGGCGTCCTCCTCCGGTGACCACGGGCCCTTCTTCACGGTAGCCTTGTCGCAGCACGGAGCTCTGCCCATGGCGGACGTACGTCTTCCTTTCTCCCCTCTGATGACTCTGAGCTGCTCTAGCTGGGACTCTCTCTCTTGTGAGCGAGCGGTGGATCGAGCAAGTGCTGATTAGGGCCGCCTAAACTTGGTTAGTCATGATGACGGTCTAGGCGGTGTGTTTATGCCTCCAAAAGGGAGAGGTGTATTATTGGCATGGAAAAAGGTGGCTGCTCTGATAGTAATAAAATACTGTTTGAGCGGTGGTGGTGGTGATCTGGGTTTCTGTCTTTCTAATTGTTGTTTCTTCTCTTGTATTAGAATCTCCATCAGCAGTCTCAGCCAACCTCTTCCTGAACCTGCTCTTTGTGCACCATAGACTGCTTGCAACTTCGTGTAGTTTGTTTATGTGATCTGATCTGATCTCTGCTTATAGATGACTAAACACGATATATATACCGGGATCTCATGCATAGAATACATTGCACCTGTTTAGTATTCTATTGCTTGAGCTGTACGTGTGCTAATCTTGTGCATATATACGTAGCCAGTGGCCAGTGACAGTCTGTAAGAAAACACAACATCATGCTTATTTCCCTCAAACACGCGGTACTCCTGCATGCTCGTCATTATATTGAGATAACCGCTAAATCATATGGGCGTGAAAACACACACAGGATGCCGCAAAGCAAAGGAAGAATAGAATAATAATAAAGCGAGATGCTACATACAGAAAAGGCGCAGCTAAGAAAGGGATACATACTGATTTCACACGGACTGAACACAGCACATAATTTGCATGCATTGTGGACTTGTGGAGATAAATGCAGCTATTTGCTGGATAGCGAAATACCCCTTTATTATTGGCTAAAATATGCTTTATACGATGCATATTTCGAATATGGATCTTGTATACTCGCTTTGTCCCAAAGAGTGTCATTCTCGCTTTCTGATGTCAAATACTTTCAACTTTGACCAAATATATATAAGAAAATATTAATATTTATGGTGCATAATTAGTATCATTAAATATATTTTTATAATAAACTTATTAGAGATATAAATATTGTTAATATTTTTTATAAACCTAGTCAAACTTAAGAAAGATTGACCGACACGAACCCTATAGCGACAGTCTTTTAAGGACGGAGGGAGTATATATGTATCTAGAAAAGACAGAACGGCTTACAATTTGAAAATTTGGAACGGAGGAAGTATTTATTTGATGATATAACCTTCAGGTTGCATCTTCTGAACTCCTAAACCGTGTTGGACTCGGTCACATTCATACTTGCTCCTTGTAAAGCTGATGAACTATATTTATTGGACCGGAGGTGTTTGATGCCTAAGAACCTTTCCATGGATGCTGACCAATACTGTAAGCATTTTTTGAACTATACTCGGGAACATAAGTCAAAGAATTTGCTTGATTTTCAATATACCCAGAATAAGCAAGCCATTATTGCCATTTGGCCCCGCAGTCGTTATCGATGACTCATGGAGTGGTGACGTAGCAGGCTTGCTTTCATATCTTGGTTCTTTTTTGGGTCTTTTCTGGGCATTTTGATCCTTTATTTTTTGCATTTTAGGCATGTTGTTCGTGATATACATTAAAAAGGTAGATTTTTTTTTCAGTAGGTAATTGTGAATTTGACGAGTGAAATTAATTTGAAAATCGCAAGGTTTCTCATCGTTTCTTTTCTCCCTTTCCCATCATGCTGCTTGTGCACGTCTCATGATCTTAGAACATGGTATTTCGTAATATCAGCCTGTTTGTTTCGGCTGAATTGACTTATAAGGCATGACTGAAAGTACTGCTCGCTGGTTTGGTGTGAGAGAAAAATACTGTTGGCTGGCTGATAAGCCAAGGCTTATAAGCCAGATACAGGCCGTCAAACAGTTTTTTTTTATTGTACTGAGGCCTGGTTTAGTTCCAAAAAATTTTCACCCCAAACTATCACATCGAATCTTGCGGCACATGCATGGAGTATTAAATATAGACGAAAAAAACTAATTGCATGGTTTGGTTGGAAATCGCATGACGAATGTTTTAAGACTAATTAGTCCATGATTAGCCATAAGTGCTGCAGTAACTAACATGCGCTAATGATGGATTAATTAGGCTTAATAAATTCGTCTCGCAGTTTCCAGGCGAGCTATGTAATTAGTTTTTTTTATTAGTATCCAAAAACCCCTTCCGACACCCCCGAAACATCCGATGTGACATTCAAAAATTTTTATTTCGTGAACTAAACACAGCCTGAAGCTCATATGTGTGCCCACTGTTGCAGTTTTTTTTACTGTACTGAAGCTCAAGGGTGTGTCATGAACACGTGTTTGGTGAAAAGGTGTACAGATTTGCAATCAAAGTAATTCAGGCATGAGAATGTGACACTGGATCAAAAGAGAGTAGAGGCCAGAAGCAATGACAAATAAAAAAAAAGTATGTATATGTTTGCCATCACTCGCATTCTCAAGAATCTTTGCGAAAGTAAGCTGTCATTTAGCCAGCGCTCCCTACTGTGCCGGTTTGCTTCGTCTTAAAAAAACAAAAACTGTACTAGTCTGCTGGTGAAATTGGCTTGTCTGCAACAGGGATTTTTTTTTTTGAAAACTTTAAGGGCAACTTTGGCAGTATGAGGAAATAAAGCCAGGGACTGTAGCCCCGAGGGAGAATTTTTTTTGGATCGTCCATTCCCCTCGTCACCTCTGGGATGACATCCACGTACGGGGAAGCTGCCCTGCCGTTGTTTGGCAGACTTTTTCTGGGGAAGAGAACCGCGTTTTTACCTTTTTCAGTTATTTTGGACAACTCCAGTACAAATAATTGAGAAACCATGTCTTAAAAAATAAGGAAAATCACCAAAAATCAAGAAAAATAAAAAGAGGTGAATAATATAAATAGTCACTACATATCAATGTCAGAGCCACAAAATCATGAAAAATCTCAGGTACAAGTCTCTCACCATACAAATACAGACATATCTCGGACCTTAAACCAAATCTAATAAACACAAAAGTATTATCTGACATCTAACCAACTACTAGTAGCATTCATACAGATTGTTCTACATCCTTACATCCAATAGAAAATGGGGAAGTCATAATCATATACTACAATCATCTCTAAATTGACCATCCTTACATCCAATGTCTTCTGGCATCTAGCCAAGTACTATCCAAAGTTACCAGACTTATTTCAAATCATGCACTGCTTCCACTAAGACATCTGCAGTAACACAAAATTAATGAAAGTGGTGATCTCTCATGACACGTCTGGCTCTGGAAACTGCACTTGTATATGGCCAAAATACATACAGGTAAAAGGAGATTGTTCTCATGATGTCTATGGCTATCTATCAGGTCAGACTAAGATAAATGAAATACACAACTAGCTTCATGCTCAATGCTACTTGTCTTCATCCAAATACATCAACCAAAATAATCAGCGAGGACCAAACCAAATGAGTACTGCAGTAGCAAGTTGTATACTTGTCTTTCTAGATTAAGTTAAATATCTATTCAATAACTAACAGAGGGTAAATAAATATGCATTTTTGTTTTCGTAATTCACTTGTTATTAAGGCTACATACAGCAACCCTGATGGCCAACAAGTTAAAAAAACTGAATCACTATTATGAAAAACTGAATGGAGACTTAAAAAGAAAAAGAAAAACTGGAATGCCATAGCAGACAACAAGAAAGCAATGTGTCAGATATAGTAGAAATAAAAATATAAAATAAGTTACTACTACCTGAATAACGAGCAGAGGACAACTGTATGGGACTGATCACTATGACACTATTCTACACTGAGATCAACTGTACGATAGCAGATTTCTTTACCCCAAACAGGACCTCGTCACAAAATGCAGAAATAATTGAACTCTAATAGCAGAACAAAGAAACAGAGCAGCATAACAAGGACTGACGGAGCTGTCGAGAGACTGAACGAACAGGATAAAAGATCAGGCTAAACACCTTGCAAAAAAAAAACAAAGAACACAAGCAAACTGACTGAACAGTCAGAGAAACAGAACACTAGCTGCAGACATGAACCTGATTCTTACCCACCAAACAAAAACCGAATAAAAAAGCTCTGTTGCAGTTCACCTGTTGTCAGTCAGCTTAACTGAAAAATAGAGATAGCCAATACTAGAACTTATTGACTGAAGATTCAAATAATATAGCAGCTAGATTCTTGACCGACTAGTAACTTATTGACTGCCAAATACAGCTTCTTGACCGACTAGCCAGCTGAAAGTACACATTAGGCTAGCTAGATTCTTTTCTTGGTTATAATCGTCACTTCATCAGTGTGCCTGCAGATGAGGTAGGTATAGGTCTGAACTAGAAAACCTTGGGCGCGGCGTTGCCGCGCCATTTTGGAGCTAACCAGCATTGAAATTGCGTAGAGTCTATGAGCCTTAGAATTCGATGGTGAAATAGTTGAGTTTTGAAGAGAAATCTTGCTTTAATGATAGTTTTTTTTCTCTCAAGAGAATTGTGTTTCATTTCCATTAAGAGGATAGAGTTTTATATTACAGAGGATAGTAAGAATATTATATAGCCAATATGGTTTCAAGAGTCATGTTAATCGCATAGATAACTTTGCAAGAATGTATGAAGTGATCAAACGTGTACTGTCAAACTTTTGCACAGGCAAGTTCATATTCAAATATGATTTCAGCTTCAACACTGCGAATCTTGCTTTGCACATGGTCTTTGACAGACTGTTGCGCCCAGTAATTGCCTTCCTGCGTGAACTGATTAAAATTGAACAAAGTAGCGTGTTTGTCATCTAGTTGCAGCTGCAATAGATTCTGTTTTGATGAGCACTTCGTTGGCACGGCATTAGGCAACAATAACAGCATTAGAGAAGGGAGAGGAGAGAACTCACATCTTTATTCGAGAAAAAAAGAACTCACATCTTTCTCGTGATGTAAATCTCTGCAGATTCATTTAAAAAAAAAGTAAATTTCTGCAGATCCTCTTAATATAAATCACGGCAGACCTTTTGTTGTTCTTCCAGGAAAAAAAGAAAGGCTGACCATTAATAATTGATAGACCATTCAATTATAAACGCTTACTGGACCTTGAAACGCTGGGACTACTATTTCGTGTCTCCCACTTCTGAAAGACATGGATGCAGAAACTCTAAAATTCAGCAAGTCATTTGAGTAGGCAGTGCATATTAAAAAATAGGTGAAAATATGTGCAGAAATGCAGCATACTGGAACATGCAAGTGTGCTGTAGCGCACCATAATTTTAGCAACAATATTGACTGACTGAAGAAATGAACTACTCAACTTTAGAAAAATACCGGTGAATAGATTTGTATTCAGTCAAAGGTGTTCATAATCCGAGAGGATTAAATGACCGAAAGAACTTTATATTGCAGACTGCTCCCTGCATCAAAAGTTTCTGTAAACTACTATAGAATGCAAATAGAAAAATGGACTTCACTAACAGTAACAGTACAACTCGACACTTCATGAGGCAACAGAGACTACACAACACGAAAATGTTGTATATATGGAGAGACAATTAAATTGCTGCAGATATCCAAACATAGAATTCGAGGATGTATATGCACACAGACAAGTGCTCCAGATTGTGAGATAAACCAAACCTTGCTGATGGAATGTCAGTCTCTTCCATAGCCACAGTCCATGGACCAGACGCCTTAGCATTTCGTCGAGAAGTTGGTGGACGTCCCTTTAAATTTCCACCCAAGCACTCAGCTGGCTAATCCAAGTTCAATGGACGTCTTGAAGACAAGAACATGCTGCAAGCGTGGGATGATTCTGCATTTGTGTACGGTGTACCCAATGCCTAGGTGGTTTCTCCCACTAATTCCAACATGCCGCTCGCCTCTGCTTGCACCAGTAGGGTATCCGCCCCATCCCTGCCCGTCAGTCGCGCTCGCCCAGCTAGTAGCCGCCATGGCTGCGCGTGTGGCGTGCGATCACCACCGAGGCGGCGCCATGGCTCCTGGCAGGACGTAGGCGGCGCGACATGCGGAGGTGGGGGATGAGGACCTCGGCCTGTCGAGTAGCCCGAGTTCGTGATGATTCGCGAGACTTCTGTGTGACAGGTTCGAACTAATCTGTATGTATCAGACGGTTAATCTTGCACGGAGAGCTGATCTGACGTTTAGCAGACTAGCAAGTGACGTGGCCCAATAATATGGCAGAGCTTGAACTCTGGTTTCGAAAGGTAAAGATAATCTGATACATGCAACACCCTAGGTGTTTGGCTTCCACTAAATTGCATGTCATTTCAGAAACATATGCATCATCTACGTCATCATGCCATTATCATTGAAACATACCTATGCAACATTCGCATATTCTGTTTGTTTCGTACTTTATTGCTTATGAACGTTGGTAGTGCAACATATGAATGCAACCTGAATTTCTCATACCTTGAAACATGGCAACATGGTAGTAATGTGACAAGTATAGAATAACAACCAAGTCATGAAACGTGTGAAACATTGCATTGCAACAATTGGGTGAAATGCTTGTTTTGTTGTTTCATCACATGTGATCAATTGGATTGGTATAACAATTGGGTAAAGTGGTTGATCATGGTCTAATACACCTTAACTACACTTAGGTTACTTGTTGGGACATTGTTCATATAGATCAAAATGACCAAAATGCCCTCACGTGAAGGTTTGACTTTTAATAACCCTTGGAGTGTCACTGTTTGACTGATTCAAAAGACCAACTTAGAGACCTTGCATGGCTGTGCACTCTTTACCAAAGTTGTAGCTAATTTATTAAGGAATAAAAGTTGTTTTATGATCATTTCATGAAAATGGTTAGAACATGCTCAAACATGGCCCACAAGTCAAAATTAAAGGCTGATTCCAACACTTGAAAAATTTCTAAGTGTCATAACTGGATTCAGTTTCGTGTACTCAACTTTTTCACCTTGTATCTCCCTAACATAGCCAAACCAGCTCGAGCTCCAATAACAAGAGTTGTAGTTCACATATAGATGATCAACTTTGTTAACTATGGCATAGTCTAGATCGTCACGGATTAGGAGCTAATCATCGTCAAACCTGCTCTGTCAGTCATCGTCGGTGATCACTAAATCGCGATTTTTCAGAAAACGGTCAGTGTCGCCATGGCCGACCGGCTCAGGCGACGCTCGCCGCGTGGCGTTCATGCGCTGCCGAGGTCACCACGTCGCGCGTCCGCGCTCCAGAAGAAGGCCAGCTTCTGCCCGAACGCGCTCACCGCTCCATTTCCCTCTCTCGCCTTCTCCGCACGCAGCGCCGTGTCCGCAGCAGCTCCGCCATTGCCGACCATGCGTCGCCGTCGTCGTGCGCGCTCGCCACCGTGAAAACGAGTTGCCCAGTCCGTCAGTAGCCTCGCCGTGGTCTTCTCTACCTTCTCCACCTTATCGTCGGTCCAATCGAGTCTTGGTAAGGACGAACGCGTCGTTTTCTTCCACCGCCGCCGTGGCTGTTCTCGCCGGAGATGGCGCTCCCCGCGGCTAGCTGTCCTCGCACCCTTGCCATCCCTCCTCTGTCTCGCGCTAGGTCATAGGAGCACTGCTGAAGCTCGTAGGGTCTCACATTCGAGACGTAGCGCCGTCATCTCGCCGGAGCCGGCCATGCCGTGGCCGTGCGCCGCCATTGCTCGTCGCCAACCCTGTAGCCACAGTACTAGCTTCAATTGAGGGCACCAATAGATGCGCAATGTTGTATTGAACGCCGTAGCACCGTCGGGTTTGCCGGAGTAGTCACCGGCGATGAGCTTCGCCGCCGCCCTGCTCTCCTCCCTGCCTGTCTCTCTGTCACGTGGGTCCCGCGTGTCAGCCGCTGAGGCTCAGGCGGGAGCCTGGCTAGGCTACGCCGTTGCTGGGCCGCTCGCACACGCGTCGTGGGCTGCCGTTTCTTCGGGTCGGCCCAACTGTGGCTGAGATTTGTTTTCTTATTTTGTTTTGTTTTATTATTTCATAGATTTGTATTGATATTCAAAAATATGTATCTCCTAGCATATAGATCCAAATGATGTGATTCTAATTTTGTTGAGTTCATAATAATGTCTAGTTTCTATTAAAAATATAATCCATGCCATGTTCTGTTATGAAAATAGGAGTTTCTATTTATCTCTTTTAATCATGCAAAAAATAGGGGTAATTATATCTTTTTCTAGGTAGCTCCAAATGGTATGAAATTTTTATGGTGTACTTCTCATATCATTAATAGCTTGTAGTTAAATTTTCATAAATTTTGGACACTATATGTAAGAGATAGAAAATTATCTTGTTTGCATGGATGGATCTTGTGTGAATTTTCATAATTTTTCTAAAGATCCAGTAAAGGTAAAATTTGGTGAGTGCTATTCTTATGCTAGAATGATACTAGGAAAAATAAGAAATCTATTGCTTGACACTTTTCAATAGGGTTTCCTAATTATGCTAAAAATAGACATGCCACCTATTATTTTGGATACAGCAAGTTCTGCTTGCTCAATGGCTTTGAAATTTTTATGGTAGTCTATGTGAAGCATGAGATAGCTACTGTAATTTTTGTAGATTTTTATGAATAGTTTTACTATATATTGCTTTAATCACCTAATTAACTAAATAAATTGGAAAAGGATATTGAATAATTTATTTAGAAGTTAGCACTATACTTTCTAGTGTTCCTCTGGTATGTGCAACAAGTTGGTAAACTTGGTTTGGTCAAATTAGGCCTTTACATCATCATTAAATAATTAAGTTAGTAACCCTGTCATTTCTGGACAGATTCTAGATTTACTGGAATTCGATTTGGTTAACGTAAGTATCATGCTGTGATGTTTACAATTGTTTTGTAGAGAATTTCATAAGCTTTCCAGAATGTCCTCATGCAAGTTATTTGGAATTGTAGAACTCTGGTTATGATTGAATTAAGGGACTACTTGTGTGCATATGAAACTTTAAATGTTAAATTATGTATGCCTTTACTATTTCTAAGTTATGGTAATGTTCCTAGGTGTTAGGCCTTTAACTGAAGATGAGCATCTTTATCTTAGGTTATGCAAGTTATGTAAGTTGATCTTGTTCTTTAAGTTAAGTTAGATACATGCTTAAAGTGATTTGAATAGAGCTATTTTACTCGGTAAACGGGTGTCCAGAGATGTTTTCGTTAAACATTTAATGTGATTCATTCATCATGAGCATCATGTCATTCCTTATGCATCCATGATATTTATCTTGTGCATCGGCATGCAATAGGTGTACCGGAGGGAGTAACACTGCTAGAATTCGAGGAACCGAGCGAGCAGCAGCAGCCAACACCGGAAGTTCAGGAGGTGCAGCATTCAGGAGAAGTACCAGACGAGGTCGCCGTTGAGTGCCCGGATCACCGTCCTTGCAACTTTGTGAAAGGCAAGCCCCGGAGCATTTTAAGCCTCCTAATTTTCGAAATGCAGTTACAGTATTATTGTTACATATATTGTTGCATTAAGTTTAGGTGTTGGATGCAAACACTTGCTGCATTGGTTACCCAATCCTTGTCCAGATATTGTTACCCTAAATCCTATGTAGCTCAGGCTCGTGTAGTGCTTAGCCCTGCTTAAACACGGTAGAAGTCGGGTGATTTCCTGTCACCTGCGAGATATAGGAAGATACATATGGCACGGTTGGCTATATTTGCTATCGTGGAAAAGAACCAGTCTTAATTTGAAATGAAGACCGGATGGAGGCTTGCCGGTTTGTAGTGACTCCGTCTGTGTCGCTTAAGGACTGATTCTTGGAGCCTTTCCTGTTCATGTTGAACGCATGCCTCTCTCTTAGTTGGCCGTGTCCGAAGACCGACCGCGAAGCCGAGTAGCTCAACTCAGGCCGAGAGTCGATAAGTATAAAGTACGCCTCGGAAGGGAGCCGTAGGCGTGAGTCCAAGGGCAGGTGATTTAAAAGTCCTGATCGTCCTGGTAGAAGGGTAATCCCTGAGAGCGCTGGCGCTGATCGAACCCGCGAATTTGGTTCCTGAGTTGTCCCAAAGGTAACCCACGGCTACCCTTGCTAAGTATGCCAGGGTGAGAGTTAGAAATACCCCCTCAGCTGAGTTGTAATTCGATTCGAGTCGCTGTCTCTCCCGGTTAGTGAGAACTTGACGGGCTTATCTCCAATGTAGATACACTAAATAACATAATGGTTCAGAAATGATGATATGATGATGACAGCCTTATTATACCTGCTATGGTTAATATTGTTTGCTCCTAATAAGTGAGTGCTCTAGTACAGGTGCTAATCTAGTGGACAGGTAAATGATGATAAGCTTGATGCTAAGTTTAAATTGGTTACTATAATCATACGCTCTTTTACGCAACTGTGTCAAGCTAGCCCACCTGAAAAGCCTTGCATGATCCTTGATGTCTTTTATTTCTGGTTTGACGGGTAAGTCTAGCTGAGTACCTTCTCGTACTCAGGGTTTATCTCCCACCTGTTGCAGATGATCAGTTCTACTTTGGTTGCTGCAAGTACTGCCTTCTCCTAGCTGGGGATGAAGACTAGACCGTTGGATGCGGTCTCTACTAGTTCTCGTACCTGATAATGCTTTTGTGGGACATGACTCAGACTTGGCAATGTAATTGAAAACTATAATGTTTTGTACTAAACTATGTTGCTTCCGCACACTCAAACTTGGTTTGTAATATTCTATTTAAACTCTGATGGATGTAATCCGAATGCTTATTATGAAATGTTGTAACGGATGATGTGTTGTGTTGAATCACTACGATCTTAGTTTGTATGTCGAGAGTTGGTTGAAATCCTTCGTGATTTCCGGACTACCGGGATTATGGGAGCTTAAGTACAGGAATTTGATCGCTTCGGTGATTGTTTTTGTACTTACGTTTTTATGATTTGATCGGTTCTGTTACAATACATGTCAACAAAATCATCAAGAACTGATGATTAAGGCAGTGGAAATTCACTCAATTTAGAGTGGAGATTGACGTGTGTACTCTTATTGAAGCGAGCATTGTATTAAGCCAAGTCGTACTCTGTCAGTTAGTCACCTCCGATCAAAAAGTAAAATCTGAAATCTACCTCTAGTCACCATCTAGCAGGCTAGCACACTAGCTGAACAAACCAAGACTACAATATTAAGAGAATAGCACAGCTAAGCTAAAAAAATCACTCGCCCTGCTCATAACCAAGTCAAATCATCTCACACTCTTCAAGCTGCCTCTTAAGAGGCTTCAGATCCAACACTGATTGCATAACAAGACAGTACTACATCTACAAACAAATTGACCATCTCCTACACTGCACATGAAGCTATAACACAGAAACCTACAGCAGCACATCAGACCACCATGAATCAGACCACCATGAATCCATGACCGACCACTGAAACAGAATGCAACGAATCAGTAGCAGGCGGAGAACTAACCTGTATCTCCGCGGCATCGTGTTGCTGCCAGACGGGACAATGGGAGCAGAAGCAGTGTCTTGGCTCATGGACCGGTACCTCCAAGATCTACAAGAAACAATGAAAATCTGGGTCAAACCCTAGCGTATCGAGAAACTACTGTTGGGGAAGGAGATGCAGGTGGAGGAGGACCGACCTGCAGAGACGGATGGCGATAGCGACGGCGGTGGAGGAGCGAGGAGGCGGCGGTGTGGGTGAGACAGCCGCCAATGTGATTTCTAGAGATCGACGTGGAGCCGTGAATTTCAGGAGGAACGTCACCGCCGAGCGCTGGGAGATGCGTCGCCGGTCGTAGGGAGAGATGCGCCGATAGTCGCCGGCCACCGAGTATGCGCCGACCACGAGATGCTGGGGTGGCGGCGGCGGAGGCCTCGCGACTCGCAAACTGCGTGAGCGAAAGCGAACGAGTCGACGACAGGGTCAGGGAAACCCTCGCGGCCTCGCGACTGGGCGGCCGGATGCTGTGGTGGCTTGCAAGTCGCACGGGGAAACCCTCCCGGCCTAACGAGTCGTGGATTTCTTCCTCGCGGAAAACGCAGGAAAGCGGGCTTCGATCCGCGCCTTGGTGGGCTGCCAAAGGACGCACAAATTTGGCCCGGGGAAGAATGGCACGGGGCAGATTAGCCCAGGGAAAAGGCCGGGATCTCGCAGGGAATCTGGGCTGCCAAAGTAGGCCTAACGGGGGATAAATCCCCACCTGATTTTATTGATTTATAGCGCTGTTTACAAGAGATTACAAGAGATTTGTACAGGAGGATTTTCGCTACAAATGGTGATGGTCTAAAATTACTTTGGATCTGTGTTCACCGAAGAGTCAAAGATTTTGGACCACTCATCTATGACTCTTTTACTTTTCTTGGGCATTCTAGCTCTCCAAAGGTTTGCCTCAGTTTTGCACGATAGAATTAATTGCCTGAGAGTGAGTTGCTCATCTCTGAAAACGAAGGCATTTCTTCTTTTCCATAACTGCCAGCAGCAGAGGGTGACAAACGCACTGTATTGGTCGTCCGGTATACCTCTGATCTTCTAAATGATGTGCCAATTGTTGCTCTGAAGATTGGCGCTTGACTGTAAACCTATTGCTGACCAGAAATGGACAGCTATGGGACACTGGAAAATTACATGATCCGGTGTCTCATGATCCGCTCCGCAGATCGAGCAGGCTGGTGAGTCAACAATCTTCTTACGGTATAAGTTGGACGGGCACTGGATTTTTCCTTTGAGAAGTAGCCAGAAAAACAGCTGCACTCGTGGTGGAGCAACGTTCTTCCAGATGAAGGAGGATGTTGCATCATTTTCCTGTCCTTTAGCCTTGAGCAATCGATAGATGGCAGATGTGTCCAGTTTATCTTTAGTGCGGCTGAAGGCCGATAGCCGCTTGTCCGGCTGGTCTGATAACTGGGATTGCTGAAGAATAACATTCAATTGCCGGAGTTCATGCTGTGCTTGACTTGACAGGCGGTTCACAAAGCGTCCCTGGAGGTTTGAGCTGATTGCTTGCTGCACCGTGCACATCTTCCTGATGCAATGGGAAAAGAGTCTTGGGAAGCGATCTTCTAGTGCTTCATCCCCCGTCCAGACACCAGTCCAGAAAAGAGTGGATCGCCCATCTCCCAGCTGAACTGTTGTCAGTGCTTGATATAACGGCAGTAGCGATTTGATGACTGAGGAGCTCCCAGTGGTGACCCAGGTTATCTCCTTGCATGTTGGCAATGTCTGCTCTTTCCCTGATCCAGTTTGCCCAGGCCGACAAGTCCGCACAGTGAAGGCGGTGGATGAGGTTCAGCAGCAGACAGATGTTATGCGTGCCAAAATCTTTGATCCCGAGCCCACCCAATTCCTTTGTGGTGCAGACGTTTGGCCAGGCGACAAGGCATTTAGCCGCTGAGAATTCCTTGTTTCCAGCCCAGAAGGAGCGTCTGCGTTTGTCAATTTGATTAATTGCCTCCGGGGGAATGGCCGTGGTGATAGAGCAGAGCAGTTCCCTAGCCGTCACTTTTTTTTTAGACTTCCTAGCCGTCACAGATGCTTCAGCCTTCGAAAAAAGATGCTAGCTTTACACATTTAGTGGGCTACGGGAAAAGTGGCCCATATGTTTTAGTGGGCTGAGGTGAATGGGGGCCGTGTGAGTGCGAAGCATGTGCAGATTTTTGGTCCACTATCGGGTGTGAGTGACCGGTTCCATACTGGCTACTGCTCTACTCGGCCTTTCCTGGTTATATAACAATTGCAAGGCCCAACTGCTACTGCATTCCAGTTTTTCTCTCTATCTCGATAGAATCAACCGAGTAGCGATCGAGTTTCTGCTTACCTCTGCCTTTTTCTTGTGAGCAGGCAGAGTTTGGGCTTGCATACCCATTCACTAAAGGCTTGCAGGGAAGCATCCACAACCGGTCAATGATCGAAGTGAGGCGTAGCAGGATACTTGCACACTGTTTTGGAACGGCCATTGCACGTCAGGTAAGTTGGATTACCAACTTTGTTTCAAAAAAAAAAGTTGGATTACCAACATGTACATGCAGTAGCTAGCTTAGCTTAGGTGTTCTTGCCATCTTAGGCCCCGGAAGTACTGCTCGCAAATAAGGAAGAAGACCACCAAGTGCGTAACTGCTACGGGATCGGACTTGCCGCCAATAATTGAGTTGAGTTGCTGCCATGCATGCTCATCAGGCGCGTGGGATTGATTCTGTCAGGCGGGCGCGGAGCGGAGCAACGAAAACGCAAGCAAGAAGCGAAATGATGGAACGACATGGAGGGATTCCTGATGATTCCATCAGAGATTTGACGAGACCAGCAGTCTGGTTGCTGGAGTGGGACTCGGGAGTCGGCGGGCCGGGCCAGCATCTGTTCTGCGGCCGACGATGACGAGCCGAGCTTGTTGGTATCTGGGCTGGTTTAGACTGGCTGATATTGGTTTTATGTAAGAGAAAAATATCGTTGGTTGGCTGGTTTGGGCTGGTTAACAAGCGAACAGGGTGCATCCGTGCATGGGCGCCTTGCGCTAGCTAGCTGCACGCGGTCTGCGGCAGTGGCACTGGCACGGCACCCATGCGCCAGCTCGATCGAACCCCCGCGATTCGCGCCGAGCTCCGACCAGATTCAGGGCCGCAGTAGTCCGTCAGTACCCAACGCTGCCTCGTAGGTCCCGGCATGCATGCGTAGGAGTATGTTTGTTTTACCGTTACCATCCTTGGCTGCTTGCCTTCGTCTTTTTGCACTTGCACAGACCTTGCCCCAGTCTTATATAATATCCTGGTGCCTGAACTTTTACTGTCTGTCTTAACACCTCCCCAAATGCTGCTGGGTAATTAACGACAAATCTGCCATTAATCTCCTCGCTCGGAATCCATGAAATGGACATTTGAACTACTGTACCTCGCGAACAACCTAAATACTTGATTTGGTTTCCCTTTTTCCAGCTCCACGATCCTAAGGGCTTGTTTTAGGTCTAGATTCCAAAGAGGTGGCCTAACTAATTTTTAGTTTCCAACCCAATTAATAATAACCATTAGTTCGTTAGCTGGCAATTGTGGACTAATATGGACTATATAAAAGGTGCACATTAGTCTGTCCATTGCTTGTAGTAATCCATGTATATAGTACTGGACTATCTAAGTTTTAGTCCACCTAAACTTGTTTTGGGTGATCTAAATAGGGCCTAACAAACATTGGACATTCTTTCTGTATAATATAAGCATATATTTTCTCCATCACACAAAATTAGTGCGTATCACGCTTTTCGATGGGTAAAACAAACTTAAATATAATTAAATAAATATAAGAAGACTAATATTTATTTATGGTACAAAACAAGTAAAAAAGGATTAACCATGTAGTATATTTTTATAGTAAACCTAGATACGAATGTTGATAATATTTTTTATAAATATGATCAAACTTAAAACTTCTAAGAAAATAATGTAATGTGCATTTTTTTTTAACATAGGAGGAACTCAGATAGTCGGATCCATTTGGGGTGAGCTAACTTCATACGCACATCAACAGTAATATGAACACAAAGGCCAGGTACGTACCGCATAAAATACCGCGAGAAAGAAAGGATAACTACGACAAGGCAGACGAGGCCACGTAGCATCAACCATAGTAGGCTCTGTTTCACTTAGTCTATATTCGGTTTGTTTGACTTCTTTTTTTAATTAAAATAATATTTTTCTCTCACAGCAATTTAGCCGAAATAATATTTTTCAATCAGTTTCAGCTAAAATTCTGTTCGGGCCGTAGTGTCTGCTGTCTAGCCAGGGGTGCACGAAAGGACGTGATAGGGGAGGCTTTAAGTCCCATCCGTTCTGTTCGACATGGGATTCTTTGACCATTATATCCTTTGCTCATGTTACGTTTAGTTCACGAAATTTGAGAATTTAGCTATTGTAGTACTTTTATTTTTATTTGGCAATTAGTGTTCAATCATAGACTAATTAGGTTCAAAACGTTCGTCTCGCGATTTCCAACCAAATTGTACAATTAGTTTTTTTTTCGTCTACGTTTAATGCTCCATGCATATATCGAAAGATTTGATGTGATGATTACTGTAGTATTTTTTTGAAAAGTTTTTAGAACTAAACATAGCCTTATATCAAGATCAAACATACTATGCACGATCGTGACACTACGAGTCTGCATTCTCTCTCTCCGTCCCAAAACAAAAAATCTAGAAGTAAAAAAAAACGTCACTTATTTTGGAAATATATATGCACCATGCATGCATCTATGAACAATTCCCGATCGATTGTACCTGCATGCATATATATATAAATAAAAACTCCCCTGACTGTTGGGTAGGCAGTGCAAATTACAGCTGTTTGGTGGTTATTAAGAGCGACTTATGCTGACGGTCATAGTACTTTGTTATTCACTTTCTATATCTATATGTCACGCGATCTCTTTTGCTGTTTGCTCGTTATAATCCTCCCTTGAGGCGCGCTGGAGCCCAACAAGGACATCTGATCTATAGGTCAAGATAGCACAGATCCTCAAGGCATTGCCGACTGGCAGTGGCTGGGGACGAGATGGGGGCAGGATCATGTGCCTGAGGCCTGCATGCTGGCTGGCAGGCTGGTGGCTGCACGCCATGAACTGGGCTTTACTCGCAGTAGCCCATATCTTTCGACATGGATTTGACAGGACGAGCAGAAGACACGGTCTCCTCTCTCATCTGATGAGAGCTAGCTAGGGCCGGGTCCGATGGACGCCGGTGTAGCTAGCTGGTGGGGGACATATGTACTCTAGCTAAGCTAAGCTGCTTCTTTGTGTCCCTCTCGCTCTCCCTCGTCAAGTACTGTTGTAGTGGGTATGGGTTAAATTGTTAGCTTAATTAATCTGGATCGTGTCTTGGAGTCTGATCGATATGGTAATTGTTTCAGGCAAATATTTTGAATCGAAGCCCTTGTTTTGGGGGTAGGGGGAGAAACGATATAGACTTGTTCAGTTATATATCGTAGGATAGCGAATTGAGCGTAGCTTGGGTTTTTTTTTATGGTGGCCTGTCCACCCAAGTTCATGTCCCTGACTTACACGGTAATACGCGTACTCGTATTTTTCTAAATTTATTCTAGGACTTAGCGGCGCTATTCTTTTGGTGATAGGCGATATGTCCATTGACAGCGAGACGCCTGTGGCGACTTCGTCAATCTCGAGATTTGCCGGTCCAACTCAGTTCTTCAGAAGTGCTCATAGAGGTAGGGTGAGTATGTGCGCTCGTGTATATGAGTATTTACGTCTGTAACCGGGTCTCGCAACAAAAAAAAAGTTATCGTAGGATAAGTTCATGGCTTCATGCGTTGGTGCAAAGTTCCTATCCGTATTTGTTAGTGATGTGATATTATCCTAGTCCAAAGTTCACTTTTACAAGCAATTAGAGGATCATGTCAGATCTCAACTTTACACCTTGATTGGACAAGCATCCTTCAAATCATGATAGTGTGTGTAATGTGTGGTTAACTTATGCTGATGGTACTTGTCACAAGATTGAAATGCACTACCGGACACGTTCGATTTGCCGAGTGCAAAAAGATTTGTCGAACGCTTTCTGTCGGGCACTTGGCAAAGGCAATCTTTGCCGAGAGCCGGACCCAGCGGTACTCGGCAAAGATAGGCCGTCGGCAAATATGCCTTTGCCGAGAGGGACCGTCGGCAAAAAAATCTTTGCCGAGTGCCGGGCACTCGGCAAAATTTGGCCGTCGGCAAAGGTGGCCAGCGTGACTGCGGTCACCTGCCATCAGCCTTTGCCGAGTGCCCCGACGTTAGGCTCTCGGCAAAGGGGTTTTTAATTTTTTTAAAAAAAAAAATTCTTTGCCGAGTGCCCTGTGACCTGGCGCTCGGCAAATTAATTTTTTTTGTTTTTTTCGCTCCATTTTTTTTCTGGGGCATGCTACAGTAATTAAAACTCCATTTCAAAATTTGGGTCAATTTTGAGTTTTTTTTACTATATTTCCTTAATTATTTTTGTTTCATTGAATTTTTTCGACTATTTCAAATTTGAACTGCATGTACATGAAATAATGGAATTTGGTCATTCAAAAAATGGTATTCATGATGTTTGGCGTATGTTGAGGCCGTATCCAGGAACTCGCATGAAATTACGAGCATCTTGTTGTCGTAACATGATGATGTACTTGCGGGAAAAGTGTATTTAAATTATATAAAATTCAAACGAAGTCCGAAAATCACGAAACTTGTCGAGGTGTCTTGTTATCGCATGTGGAGGCCGTGGTAAAAATTTGAGAAAGTTTGAAGCAAGTTGTGACGTCGGATGCCTAAAAGCCAGACATCTCCACATGTGATCACATGTACTAATATGTCTTGTTTGTTTCTTTTTAATTGCAGGTGATTGAACAAAGATAGCAGGTAGTCGTGTGCCAAGGAACGTGAACTCAAGGTTCATGAGGGCACGCGATGCAGATCCAGATGCAGAAGAGGGGTCGTCGGACGGGAGGAGGCAGAGGGCCAGGAGCAGCGGTAGCGACAGCGGCAGCAGGAGGGGCCAGCCTCCTCTAGTCAGGTCGCGTGACGTGCCAGAGGAGGAGCGCCGTACCCCAGACTCCTCGGATGAGGAGGAGCTGGTTCGACAGACGGACGATGAGGGAGACGAGGCACAGCAGGGCGGTGAGGCTAGAGGCATAGCTGGTTCGGACTCCTCTGCTATGGCCAGGATCTACTTGCGAGGTCCCTCGAAACTCCCTGGGCCTCCGCTTCTTCCCCTACGCCCAGTGATCCACCCCTAGGGGGACAGGTAAGTAACTTTAGATTTTATCATAGCTACTTCATATAACCTGTTGAAAATTGTTAGAGAAACTAATAATGTTTGTTAATGACTTGTGCAGGCACTGGCTGGTTGTGTCGCCTGGTGACTCACACAACCCCAACCACATCCTAGGTCTTGTGTGCAGGCACTTTTACCCTGGCATTGTCTCGCACAAGGGGAACACTGAGCCAGCCAAATCGTGGGACCACTACAAAGATGCCCCCGACACATGTGGAGATAAGCAGGAGCGGGTGAGGAAAGAGTTCTGGGTAAGTCTCGCTCACACAACTTTGATCAATACATCGCATTCATTTGACTTTTTTTGACATAATGAATTGATACATTGTGTCTGTCTGCAGACTTTTTTCAAATGTGAAGAGGGACAGGAGGACAGGGTGGAGAAGGTGATGGTGAAAAGTTCTAGGAAACGAATCACCGACATGCACTACGAGGAGCGCCTCACTTGCATCGTCAAGTACTATGCCACGCACCTTGGTGAGAAGATCACCAAGACACAGGCAAGACAGAGGACGTTGACCCAGGAACAGTACCTTGAGGTAAATGAAGAAGAATAATACTAATTCGTCTTGAGATTAAGTAGCTTTAATTTGGTCTTCTTACATCTCAAATTCTTTATGACATGTAGACAATTCCATGGTGGTGCGAGTCGTATCGGGACTGCTGGGAGATGATCGTGGACAGGTGGTTCACGGAGGGTTATATCCAGGACCACAAGGCGGGGCGGGAGCGGCATATGGCAGCGATAGGCCCCACACACCATCAAGGCAGCCGTAGCCTCGGCGCGTATAAGCAAGCATGGGTACGTGAATTTTTAGTATTCTTACGCTCCATTCTGCATGTTTCTTCTAATCATCTTGTTGTGTTTCTCGTAGTCAGCGTCACATGGTGGGCAGTCCATCTCCAATTTCATGGCATATGGTCTGGCCCGCAAGGGTAAGGCGACGTCCGCTGTCACCTTCACCCTAGATGACCCGCCCGAGTCCTACAGCAACCCGACTGTCCACACCCACATCAGTTCGTACGTGTCGGAGGCAAGGTCGGTCCATGGGCTAGACTAGGATCCGAGCACCGACGACATCGATGGGACGATGGTCATGAGGCTCGGACAAGGCAAGAAGCATGGGCGGTACTGGATAGGCGATGGCACCCTCGAGCCCAGCGAGATTCCCTCCCTCTCCCAGATCCAAGCACAGACTCCGAGCGGAGGCCTAGCCATACACCAACGGTCGTCTCCTTCACAGCAGCGGGTCGACGCACTCCAGGTTAGTCCCATTTAACTCTTCGTACATTGATCTTTAAATAACTTAGTTACCTTTGTATTACTGAAACATTCGATTGAAATGCTACAGGCCGATAACGAGAGGATGGCTCAGGAGCTACGGGACCTGGCGGCGAGGACCGAGCAGGCCGAGCGGGAAAGACAGGCCGAGCGAGAAAGGCAGGCCAAGCAGCTGGCAGAGATTACGACGTTCCTGAAGAGCTTTGGGCAAATGCACGATGTAGCTGTGTCGCAGTTCGCTCCACCGTCGTCGCCAGTTATAGCTAGTCCTGTGAGTATGAAACCAAATTGCTTTGACTAGTGCTTTCATTAGATGACCACTCTAACAGATGTAATCTCTTGTCCTTTATGCAGCCCCCGTCGGTGGGTTCGAATAACCCATCTCAGGCGCAAGCAGGCGACGACACTTTTTCTTCACCAAGCACTCAGTTTCCTCCCCATCGGTAGTTTGTATCTCTTTTTCACCGCTTGATGGACATGTGATGCACTGTGATCAACTATCGACTTGTTTCGATGGATATTGGACCTATTATGCTTGTGATGTCGTGTATGTGAGATATTGCGTGATCGACATGTGATATATATGTGGTATTGCCTTTGTGATGAGATGGATGTGATATATATGCGCTATATTATGTTTGTGATGTCACAGATGTTATATATATATCTCTTATATGCTGTGTTTGTGAATATAGAATCAAAAAAATTAGCCTCTTTGCCGAGTGCCCTGACCAGCTGGGAATTCTGCATGCCAGGGCACTCGGCAAAGAAATTACAAAAAAAATAAAAAATATTTGCCGAGCGCCGACCTGGCAGGGCACTCAGCAAAGAAATTATTAAAAAAAATCTTTGCCGAGTGCCTTCCTGGTAGGGCACTCGGCAAAGAAATTTTGAAAAAAAATTAAAAAATCTTTGCCGAGCGCCTCTGACATGACACTCGGCAAAGCATGTGCTAACGGAACCGGTGCCGTGACGGTCACTTTTCTTTGCCGAGTGCCGAGATTGCACTCGGCAAAGACTTTGCCGAGTGCCCGATAAAAGGCGCTCGGCAAAGAATTCTTTGCCGACGGATTTTTTACCGGAGGCTCTTTACCGAGTGCTGTCCTCGGCAAAGGCTTTGCCGAGGGCAAAGTAGCCTTTGCCGAGTGCATTAGGCACTCGGCAAAGCGCCTGAATCCAGTAGTGATGGTCGAAGGCCGGGGATAATTTTTGGTTAACTGTTATCAGCATTGAAGGCCTTGTTATTCTCTTATTAGCTTACTCCTATGCAACATAGTCTATTCGTTATAGTATACCCTATTCATTCCAAAATGAGCGCACTTCAAGTATTTGAAACTTGTCTCAAAATATATAAATGCACTTCGGAGAGTTGGCCAGGGGGTTAGCGGGACTGTCACGTCCTTCTTTCGGGGACTTAGCATATGCCTATGTTAGACTCTCGTCAGATGGGAACCAGAACCAACAGTATTGTATGCCCTGACTCAAAATTAACATAAAGAACACTTAAGTCACCACCCCTCGAATTTGTGCCAATCTTGTCTCCAGACTCCATTATCCATCACCCTTCTCCCTCACACACTCTCTCTCTATCTCAAATCTTGCTAGTGAAGCCCCTGATACCCTTCCCATTCCTCCTACACCCGTCCCCCATAGGCTGACCATCCGCGTTTGGCCGTGGCTTGTCATAAACGATCGTAAATTTCCAGCCGAAACAATATTTTTCTCTCACACAAACCAGCCAGCAGTACTTCTTCACGAACCAGCAACGATACGAACCAGCCAACCGAACAGGCTGATGGTAGCTGTGAGGAGTGGCGGTAGGTCGAGATGTGGTGGTGGTTCCAGCAGGCACAGGAGGATCCGATGCACGATCACCAGGGGCAGGTGGATGCAGCTCTGGTGCGAATAGAGCTACTTTGTGTGGGCTAAGCTCTCTACGGCACGAGCGGAGGAGCTTCTTGGTGCACGGGCGCGACCTAGGCATGGTGGTGAGCAGCGGCGACGTGTGGGGGAGGCGGGGACAACGGTAGGCGACAACAACGAAAGATGCAGTAGGCAATGGCAACGACTTACTCCAGATTATTTTCTTTTTTTAAGGCACATCACTGCCATTTGTATCACCAATAGTGGTAGCCCCTCGTCATCACTACCAGCTGTGCACTGCCAGCTCCAAGGTCCAACAGCAACAGGCCTCTAGAACAAGCAATGATAGGCTTATAGTGATCGTGCTGAAAAGTTGGTTTCACTCTGTTGACGCCCGAATAGAGATCTGGATCACACATCAGCAAGGGCTAGCATGCCTGATGTTGTAAACAACCTATATCGTAGCAAGAACGCAATAGATCGACAAAACCGACCGAGAAACTGGTTAGGCCGATTAGAGCCCGTTCTTCACGTGATAGACTCTCAAACACCTCCCGAAAGACGTGACGATCAGCAAGGCCACCTAGAGCACATGATGTTGAGCACGTGGAGGGTGTCCTAGGATCATCAAGGCCACTTAGAATGTCGCCAAATATATTCCCAGGTTGGCTGCCCAGAGTCGATCTGGTATAGGTTCCTGGCAACAACATTTCTAGATGGCTGGCCAAAACTTCATGATGCCCAGATAACGAGAGTGTTATAGGTATAGATGTAGATAAACGACCCCCCTAGAAACGTATAGGAGGTTTTCTTCTTATACGGCTCGAGAAAATGATTCGAATTTCTGTCTATAATGGTTTTCCTTAATTCTTAGAGAGAAGGCTCATTGCTGGAACCGAGAGCACTAGCGATTACTTTCTTTCAGACCTTCAGCCTGAGAAATTACATACCTTCCACCAACTTATTTTGTGTGTGGCCAGAACGTGATGCCTTGGGAGACGTGACGAACAGCAAGACAGAGAGGAAGTAGGGAAAAAGATGGTATGTGTTGTGTTTTTTACGATTGAAAGTTGGGATTCTCAATCGGCTGTGATTCTTTCATATATATATATAAAGGGGTGGTCTTATCCCACTAGAAAATAACTCTAAAATGCATTCTTCAAGTTTTCCACGTCAAAAATAGATCTAAAATCGATTTAGAAACAAATCGGTTTGCACTAGTGCAGGCAAACAGGCCTGGCCGGTTTCCTCGGGCCTGCGCAAGGGGCCGGTCAAGGCACAAAAGTGAAACAGGCCTAGCTGGTTCGAAAACGGGACGCCTAGCCAGTCTGGGGCCGGCCAGTTTGGCTAGGGTGCATCGCCATCTTCTTCCTTTTTTCTTCTTTTGACTTGATGCTTCAAAATATATTGTCCCAAATATTTTTCGACATGTTCTTGATGTCAGAAACTTGATGGTCTAACCCACGTTTCACGTTGGCACATTTTGCGCGTCAACACACTCATAGAATAGTAGTATTGTGTTGATATGCTGAAGGGTATATTGCAGACATTAAAAACTATTTCTTTAAATTGTATCTGGTAGGTAGCAAGAATGTGTAAAAATGGAAAATATATTTCAGAAATAAGGGGTGGAGCCCGTGGACTAGATTGAACCGTGCCACTAGAATATAACTGTACCTAAACAGACCCATAACCTAATATGATCCCAATAGATCCTCTTGCTTGTTTTTAAAGAGAACTAATTATTTGATTACCACTCGATCGGCTAGCTTCTATGTGACATAAAATTTAAAAAGCAACTACCGAACGATGTACCCCACAAATTACCTTGATGACGAAGAGTCCACGATTAAAACTGGGTAATTAGGATGCTAGCTCTTTTGCAAATATCATTTTATCGCCTCCACCAGTACATACATACTTCCTCTAATGAAAATATAAGTCCACCAGGTTCATCCCAATTAATCGACCTATTTTAACTCTAACCATTCATATTAAAATATTATATAAATTGATAGCACAAGACTGGCATTATTAGATTCACAATAACATCCTTTACCTAAATGATAATAATGTGTGTAGATTAGGGATGACAATTCGACCCGCGGATATTATACATTTATACCCGATGGGTGTGTGTAGAGTACAAAATTACACCCGCGGGCGTAAGTACATACATATAAGGTTCTACCTGTAGATACAAGTTCTATATGACACTTCACCTGTTAGTGCTTAAAATATAAATGATTTTATCTATACCACTGACAATCTAACCCGCGGACCTAAGGGCTCTTCCAGGTATCATATCGGATGGGTGCGGATGTAAAATGTTATCCATAGGTATAGCCGTATAGGTATGGGTATATAATTTTACCTGTTAGCCAATTTGTTGTGGACGGGTATTTACTGCCAACAATAACTGGTGAGAGTTTTAAAAAGTTGACTTGGGACAGAGCTTGGTGGATTTGTATCTTCGGCAGAGGATATATGCCATGTGTTTCGCTACCATTAATTCAACATAACCTTGGCTTTGATTTATCTCTAGAATCTTGACATGGAAAGGCCAGATCACCAGAGGTGGAGAGACATGAGATTGAGCGAGAAGGCGCCAACTGATGACACGTACGGGCGGTATGAACACGCACCAGCTAGTAGCATGTTACTTCCTCCGTCCACGAAAGAATGCAATTATAAGATCCATAACAATCAAATTAGTTCAACTTTAACCAGATTATAGTAAATACTATTAGCATTTATGTCTCCAAATAAATTTAATATGAAAATACATTATATAACTAATCTAATGATACTTGTTTTCTATCATGATTGTTAGTACTTTTTATATAAATTTAGTCAAAGTTTAAACTGTTTGATTTCTCGAAAAGTGAGAATTGCTTTATTTCGTAGACGGAATGAGTACTTCACCAAAAAAATCTTTCCATCTTAGGTGGTGTTTGGTTGCCCCTCCTAAATTTTAGTTGTTGTCCCATCGAATATTTAGACACATGCATGGAGTATTAAATATAGACTAATTATGAAACTAATTGCATAGTTTACGACTAATTTGTGAGATGAATCTTTTAAGCCTAATTAGTCCATGATCCGATAATGTGGTGCTACAGTAAACATGTGCTAATGACGGATTAATTAGTCTTAAAAATTCGTCTCGTGGAGTACTGACGGATTATGTAATTTGTTTTTATTATTAGTATCCGAACACCCCATATAACATCTTCCCAACGCACCTTCTCAATTTTAGTCACCGGATCCGAAACTTAGCGAGAAGGAGGGGTCAAGCGGCTAAACACATACAGCAGCAGGCATAGCCACATAGGAAAAGACGATTGACGGAGAGAGACGACATGCCGGGAACACCACCGCGCGCGGCTGTAGCCTGTAACTTCATTCTACAGTCCCTACTACGTGACGCTTGCTACTGCTTGTAGATGAAACAACTCGCTGTCCCTGAGTCCTGACTGCTCCTGCAGAGAGAGGCCGTCGACACTGATGGAAACCTCAAAAAATCCGTCCAGCTCCAAAGAAACGTCTGATGAAGAACAAGAAAAGATCACGCATCTGCATGTGATATGTAGTATGATGCCTGCACCTTATTGGTACGGATCTCCTCCTCCCTCCAGACCTCCTCGCATCGGTTGGTCCCTGTCTATTCGGACCGAGTATTCCCCCCAGGCAGCTGTCGTCCTGTGCGTGTAACAGCGGCAGCTACCAACAGCAGCGCACAGCTGAGCTGCTTCCTCTTTACTCTGACTTGACATGGGAACAAAGCCAGCCACCACCCACCAGCCACACACACACACACGCATATCATTCACTCCTGTATACCTTTCCTCCTCTCTTCATCCATCTCCTAATCCTACCCCAAATATCTATCTCAACCATGCATCTACCTGAGTTCATCTCCTCCTTCCCGTCGTCCGATCCATTGCTAGTAGCTAGCAGCTTAGCCTTAGCTAGGGTCTCTTGAGTCGTCTTGGCCTCAGGCCTCAGCAGCTTTCTTCTTCTTCTGTCTTTTGATTATTGATACACAGTAGAAATAAAGAAGCTAGCCAAAAGCCATGGATAGCTTCGGGGATCTTGGCGGAGGTGGGAGCAGTTCCTCCAAGGCTGCTTCCTTCTTGCAGCTTCCGCTGCCGGCATCAACGTCGTCAGCACAACAGATGTTTCCGCCGCCGGACGGGCAGCACCAGCATCACCACAGCTCACGCATCGCGTTGCAACAGTTACTGTCCGACCCGTCGGCAGCGCAGCAGCATAGCCATCAGAAGGACGCGGCAGCAATAGTACAGGGAGCGCCGCCGGCGGATGCGGATGCGGATGCCGACACCATCAAGGCCAAGATCATGTCGCACCCCCAGTACTCGGCTCTCATCGCCGCTTACTTGGACTGCCAAAAGGTTAGTACAAACCAGCATCCATGCACAGGACTTGTTTAATCAGGAACTCAGGATATGTATATATATATATAATAAAATCTTACTAGCTACTATATGTGATACGGATTCGATTATGTTGTCGATTGCATAGGTCGGCGCGCCGCCGGATGTGTCGGATAGGCTCTCGGCCATGGCGGCTAAGCTGGACGCACAGCCGGGGCCAAGCCGGTGGCGCGAGCCGACGACGCAGCCTGACCCGGAGCTCGACCAGTTCATGGTACCTACGGTGCTTTGATCCATCGATGGATTCGTCGCATGCTGCGATACTTCTTTGTGCATACATAGTATCCATCTCAAATAATCATCCGCATCACCTGCTTGTCACTCTGATGCAGGAGGCCTACTGCAACATGCTGGTCAAGTTCCAGGAGGAGATGGCGCGGCCGATCCAGGAAGCAACGGAGTTCTTCGAGAGCGTGGAGAGGCAGCTGCAGCTCGGCTCGATCTCCGGTAACTATTTCTCTATGGTTCGTTGCAGACAGGTAGCTTACCACATTGGCAAACGTTGTTGGGTTTATGCCATGCATGGAACTGAGCCAGCTTTTTTTTTCCCCGCTTTGGATTCGTGCTGCTGATACGGGTGATTTTTGTTGCTTTGTTTATTCGGGGAGAGGGGATAAGGTTTGCATGCATTGGTCCACTTGTTTGATGATTGAGGCATAACAGAGAGCACTTATCAGTAGTAGTATAGTGAGCATCACGAGGCCACTGTTAGCTCCAGGTTGCATGGCTCTCCAGTCTCCACCATGCAATATATTGAAGACAGCCTGTTAGCTTATTCGTATACAATCATAATTATAAGTTAGAATAGTATTTTTCTCTTACATCAAACCAATCAACAGTAAATAATTCAAACGTTTACGGCCGATCAGGCTGCTGACGTGCCATGGAATAACGCTGGGGCACAATTTTCAATCTTGGAGACCCGGCCTCTTCAGTTAGTACATGCACTGTTACTGACTAACCACATCAGATCAGAGTACGTTACTAGTTTCTCTATATTCAGCCATCACTGTTTCTTACTTTTATTTACCACCCACACACGTCTTGTATGTCTTTGACTGTGTGTTGTACTCGTATATACCTTTGTGTGTAGCTAGTAAGAAAGAGAGATTCATACAAGCAAAGTACTATACCTAAGCTCGTTTAGTAGGCATATACAGTTAGCGGTTGGCGGTGGATGAGCGGTGCAACCTGTTGTTATTATGGGTCGCCAAATAATAGTGTCCAAACTAAATAGCAGCTTCAGTACTGTTGGAGATAGATAAATGTACTGTTGCTACACTGTTTGCTTTGTCTCTTGATCTACTCCTACAGTAGGGTAAAAGGACCCAAGCTATGACACACTTGAGTACTTGTCATATGGTTGCTTGCGTCCTTCCTAGTCATTGGTAGCGCCGCTCTTTCTTGATGTGTCAATAACCATCTGGTCATGTAGTACTATAGTATGATACATACAATAACAGTAGTAGTAATAGTAATAAAATTAAGGAACCCGGAGGTTAATTACACGAAGATGTAATGATAAGTTGATTTACCTTGAATTATAATTTTATAATATTCTAGAACAGCTATGTTTGATATATACATGATACATAAATTAGTTGTAAAGTTCATTCAAAATGACATTTTTTGTAATTGACAAAAAATGACATTTTTTGTGACCATAGTGTGTTTACATGAAGAGACAGTGGTAGTTATGCATTAGAAAAAAAGAATCCTATTCGATTTGTTTTGCTTCTACACATGCCTGTGTACTTCGGAGGATATATATTATTGTTTGCAACTGCCCGCACTCTGACATGGTTTTATGCTTGCCGATGGATAATTTTTTTAGAGTTCAAGGGCATGACGCCCCGGCCTTTCAATTAATATCAAAAGATCAAGTATGTTACAGCACAATATAGGAACAAAGAGTTTCCAGCTCCAGCCGGCAGCAGGAATAGATCACCGAGAAAAACAGCAGAAGCTTAAAAGAGCCACCAGGTCTAACGCCAGAAAAACTAAAACAGAAACTAACAAGTTGAACTCGTTGAAGACCTCGTCCAGCGCCCCCCACCAAGACATTTCCGGGGCCTTCTTCATGACAGAAAGATCATTAGAAGTGTAGACTCCTCCCTCTGGACCTGCCAGCACCCAAGCCTCGGTAAAACTTCAGGCAGCGCCCCTGGGGATATCTGGGAGCCATAGCACCATCTTGGCCGCAATCTTCAAGTTCCTCAGAACGCCACTTAGTATATCCCTTTTCTCCACACGACACAGAACTGTCCAGTTTCGTAACAGTGCATGAATCTTGTAGATAAGCACCTCCATACTTTTCCAGCCAGTTCTCTGTGAAAGCAAAACTCATTCCTGAGTTTCCAAATCGACCAGAGATAACAGCAGAGAGGTTAGAATATTAACAAGACCATTTCTTTTGTTACTAAGCCAAAACTTTCCTATGTTAACCATATTATCACCTACTGTAACTCCTAAGATCTCAGAAATCACACCTTTTAGCAACTGCACAATAAAAAAACAGGTGTTGACTAGTTTCTTTCTCATTACAGAACAGACAAGATTCATCTTCTACTTTTCTTCTCTTAGCCAGATTATCTCTGGCAAGAACTCTCTTTTTAACCAGCAACCACAAAAACATATGGACTCTAGGAGGGACTTTAATGCTCCATACAGCCGAAACATGAACCATTTTAATACCCCTAAAGTTAATAATTGTACAAAGACTGAAGAATAAGTGCCTTTGGCAGTAAATTGCCACATCATTTCATCATCGTCTACAGAGAACTGAAAAGTGGACAAAAGGCTCTACTACTTCTAACCAGGACTGATACAGAGCTTCATTCAAATTTCTTCTAGATGGATAATTTCTTAAAATAAATGGCTTTGTTATAGTGTATGCAGTATCATGCATGTTTTCTGGAGCACTTTTGTAGTATCATGTTGTTTTTGGATCATTCAACTTTTAGTCATGACGAGATTAGATCTATTGTAGTATTATATATGTAGATAAAAAAAACGTGCATGCACATAATTTCGCAGCTCATATCCACACAGGGCAAAATAGCAAGTGTGTCTGAATAACCTGTACGTATCGTTGTATGTAGTACGATGTACTACAGGCCTACAGCCCTTCCCAGATCTCAATTCTCATTACTTGCTTGCCCCCAAATCAAATATGGAACAAATCTACATTGGTCTTGTTCGCTTATGCTGAAATTTAGCTTATACTATATTTATGCTGAAATGTTATGAGAAGAAAATACTGTTTCAAATTGAAAAGTAGCTCAAGCGAACAGGCTATTATGTTTTTGCATGCTGCGTGGAAACTGAATGGCAATTGGGCCATGGCTGCATGATGCCCAAACATGCGTCAGAACATATGTACATATCCAACATTAATTATATTAGTTGCATTGCATCGCCTTCCCGCTGAATTTATTATCTGCATATGGACGAAACGGAACAGTCTGCGCTTGTGTGTATGATTGCTTGATCCACAGTGAATGGCTCATAATAAGAGAAAAAACACCTGGAATCAATTAACTGTTTTTTTTACAACGATGGCACACCTAAGAGTCAATAATAGAGCCAAGTGCTTGGCTATAAGCCAAGTCATAAAATCAAGCTATACAATAGTTATCTTTTATTTGTCTCTAAAAAAGTTTTTTTATTATTATGTGATACTATGTCTTACTTTCTCTTTCATATTCCTCCTCACATACACTTTTATTTAGGCCCATATATGCCTATGCTTTCGTGCCTAGCTTGTTGCTTGCATAAAAGCCAAGCTCTTTTCTCTCTCCTCCACATCAGCAAAAATACTGATTAGCTTGGCTATAAATCCATTATTGTACCTGCTCTAATGACCCTACCAAAGGACGTGCACTTCCTTTGTACAATCGGCCTGTTCGCTAGTTGGTTTCTGGGCTGGTTGGTGCTGATTTATTGTAAGAGAAAAACACTGTTGGCTGGCTGGTTTGGGCTGGCTGAAACCAACAAGCGAACAGGCTGAATATAATAACTAGGATACCCGTGCATTGCATGCATGAGCTGGACCTGCATGTTATTGTATCAGTTCGGGTCAAAACTGGGCAAGCTAATGGTATAATGATTAATCCAATAAGAAAACTAATGGAGTACCAGACTGGTTTATAAGATGATGGAACGGACAAGCAAAAAGCATGATGTAAATTAAGGCCCTGTTCAGCTTACCCCATATTCAGCTTGTTCGGCTTATTTTTTCAGTCAGAACAGTGTTTTTGTCTCATAACAATTCAGCCAGAAAAGTATTTTCATCCAGTTTCAGCTAAGTTTCAGACCAGCGAACGAGGCCTTAAATGCCTTGTATTTTGATAGACTAAAAATAGTAATTGCACCTAGCAGGGATGATGTCGACTGTTTTAGCCATTGGTGGGGATGAAGTGGATTTTTTGCATGAAGATATCGAAGGGGGCTAGTGGCAGATGATGTGGCATTAATGAGGAATGATGTGGATAGATTACATGTTGACATTGAAAGTTAGTGTTGGTTTGCTTTTATAATAGATATAGGATAGAATGCATATTTTGACAAATTGAAATTAGTAATTAATTGTACCTAGTGCGGATGGTGTGGATAGTTTGAGCATTTTTGTGTGTGTGTGGGGGGGGGGGGGGGGGTGGAGTGGGTTTCTTGCATGAAGAGATTGAAAGTTAGTGGAAGATAATGTGGCATTTAGTAGAAAATGATATGGATATCTTGCATGTTTAAACTGAAAGTTAGTTGAATTTGCTTTTATAAGAATGATTATAGTATAATTTTTTTGATAAAGAATGCGTAAATTTATATGTTATCATTATTAAGGCCCCAACTAGCTAGTGATGTTAAAACCAGTACATATCATGTAAAATCTTTCATAGGCTAATGGTTTATCCATATATATATATATATATATATATATATATATATATATATATATATATATATTGGCTAATAATTGTTAACTGGTGAGTTGCTATGAATCAACCCTCATCCTAAAAGCATTATTCGAAACAAAAAATCAAAATATTGATTGTTATTAACATTGTGCCATTACCTTGTGAAAGTTGGAGTATAAATAACACTAACATTGGATGATTTGTATTAAGTCTCGTAGGCTATTTATATAAAGCACAAGGTGGCTTGATCTTGAGCAATTTTAGAGATACAGATGGAAACCAAGCCTATCCTACTATATCAATTGGATCCTTCTGAATCCATGCCATATACTCTAGCATTCCCTCCTCCCCCGTTGTCATAGTGCGAGCAACACAGACGCTTAGAACGGAGTGAAAACCGACAGGTAGACGATAGCCCTTTTGTTGTCGAGGTAGCAGAGAACAGTGCATTGTGGACATCGTCATGGAGGAGAGAGTTGCAGGTCCAAGCCACCAACACTAGCATACTCATGCACATAATTAGTTTAGTCTGGTCGAGCGCCTTGACTAGCAGTGGGGTAATCTTAATGGGACAACTATGGTAGCTAGAGAGTGGGAATGAGCTAACTCAAATCAATAACTTGCGCGATGAAGAGGACTACTAGCAGCACGAAGCATGGCTATTGCCCAGTTGGGCAGCTATCCTGTTGATAATGGCATGGTCACATGCAGCTATCATGTTGATAATATGGCATGGTCACATGCGTTGGCTCTCGGAGGTGCGATGGTTCATAGTCGTGGATGACAACAGACCAGCAGGAAGATGATCTAGTGTGACGATGATCGAGTAGATGGGCTCTCGGATTGGTACAAAGGATGTAGCGTTGTTGACGAGGGTCAAGCCGTGTCATTGTCGAGAGGGGAAGCCTAAAATGAGGGCGTCAATGATCAGCAGTGTGATGCAACCCAATCTGTGATTGAGAAAATAGAGAAAATCCCATCTAAAAAAGATCATGAAAAACTCCAGGCCGAACAATAGTCGTAACATGAACACTAAACTATGGGTTGTAGACCCTGGGAGAGTGATGTGATCACCTTTTCGAGGGCTGATGCAGCGGAAGCTACCGAGGCAACGGCTTAGGAACATCGCCGGTTCTATGCCATGTGAGGATATGAATCATGCAAATATTAGATGATTTGTATCAAATATTCCATGATTATTATTAAGTTTCATAGGTTGTTTATATAGATTACACAGTTGCTCAAAGAGAAGTGTTTAAATTGATTTCTCACTTCAATACACACAGCAACGAAAAGCAAACCAAATTACTGAATTAGGACATCAATATGCACCACAAAACATAACACAGTCACACCACCACCTTGCACCGTTGCCACTTCTAGGCAAAAGATCAACACACAGCGTCGGTGGCCTTCATATTGCACCATCGTCATCGGACTATAGGAAACCAACATGTCGATAAGAATTCATTAGCACTTGTGTCGTGATTGACGATGTATCCCCAAGCTAACCACTACTTTGCATGGCTAGCTGCCATAGTCTGCTATAAAGAGTAGTCATTACAACGTCGTAGCTGTTGTAGAACGCCACATGCCTTCAAGACGGTATGCAATGTCTTCCTCTGGACACCACCATGTCGCCACGTCCTCCAAGATTAGCTAGGCTACCAACATAACTGCAATGACAACACTGCAACAAACTCAACAAAGCCGCAAGCACCAAGGCACCGATGTTCTCAACTCACACGACATATATAGTTTTCGAGCACTAGTCGTGGCTCTGCATCTTTAGAAATCGAGAAGAAGCATACCACACCATGTTGAATAGGCCACCGCTATCGTGTCATTGTAGCACCGCATACACATCGACCGCTGAAACACTACACAAGATCTTATCTTAATTGCATGGCACGTGGACACGCCTCACCACATCCACTACTAGACTCCAAGCATCTCACTCTTCGCCTTGACGACACAACACATGGTGGCCTTGCAGCATCCACTGCTAGACTCCACACCAAGGATCTTGGCCTTGCCTTGCCCTCGCCACGAGGGGCACACAGTGCCACCACACATCCCTGTGAACTTTCTTCAGCATTGATGCCGCTGAGAACTTGGTTGCACCACACACACACATTCCCTACTAAACCATGCCGACAATGATGTATGTCCTTGAATTTGTCACCTTCAGCTAGCCATCTGCTGATCATATCACGCCACCCCACACCATCCGCCTTCTTGCTAGATTAATGTACATCTTCTGACAAGGACACTGAAATTAAGTTGTTGGTTTAGAGGAAATTTAATTGACTTTCATTTCAACTGTATAATGTAACTCTAGATCAAATATTTATGGGTGAATTGACCTCTCTTAGCTAGCGGACACTAAAAATAATCAGATTTACTAAAAGATACTATGTTTTTTTGCAAAATTTGCTGGCGGACACTGCACCTATTAAAATATTCATTTTTGACTTTGGAGGAGAGAGAAGAGTGATGAAATGTCATTTTTGCCCCTGCCTTCTTCTTCTTCCCTCTCCCTTTTCTTCTCTCCCATGCACAGGTAGCATGCCAGCAGCCGCTCCAGTTCCTCCGGCCTTGGTGGCGCATCGGGCAGGAGCATCCCGCAACGGCTGCTCGCCGGTCCTCGGCCAGGGCAGTGCTCCGGCGAACGGGGTGCGCGGACGCGCGGGGCGCGCGGGCGGAGGCGCGGCCATGGTGGACGGCGGAGGCCAGGGCGGCGCGCAGACGCGCGGGTGGAGGACGAGCACGAGGCGCGCGAGCGGAGGCACGGCCATGGCGGACGGCGGAGGCCAGGGCGGCGCGAGACACTCGGGCGAAGGCCAGGGCGGAGGCACGGCCATGGCGGACGGCGGAGGCCAGGGCGGCACGTGGACGCGAGGGAGGAGGACGAGCGCGAGACGCGCGGGCGGAGGCCAGGGCGGCGCGCGGACGACGGAGGCCAGGGTGGCGCGCGGACGCGCCGTTGTGACCTTGCCGTGGACGAGGCCATGGCGGACGACCGCCCCTGTTGGCACTGGGCGCTGCCTAGGTCGCCGTAGGTAACCAGCCCCTTACTGGCCTGCTTGACCGGCCAGTGAACGACCAGAGGTTGAAGAAGACCAGGGCAGTTTAGACATTTCCCCCACCTTCTCTCTCCCCTAAACTGAAAAATGAATAAAATAATCGGTGCGGTGTCTTCCGGCAAAGTACCACGAATTTGTAATGTATGCCAACAAATTTTGACTTTGACGGTGTTCACTGGCCAATTACGTGTTTCTCCAGTGTCCCACAACCAATTTTCCCAATATTTATTCATGCTTTCAAGCGATTGAAATTGACCTTCTTATAGTCGTCAAAGATAAACACAACTGGTGAGGTTGGCTTGGAATTTAGGATTTGTCCTCGATTAGTTTTCGTTTTTGTTCCACCATATAAATCCAGAGAGTTTATTCTTGGTACCAATTATTTGTTGTCTAATTGATTTACAAGATTCAAACATCTGAATTAAAATTCCTTATGTTTGGGGCCTGCGATACTATAATAGTATCCTTACATGTGGAATTTCTTATTAAGGTTCTCTTCCCTGCCGAGAGGGCATGTTTAGTTGAAGCCCTTGACTTGGGAGGTCTGCCCTGGACTTTTTTTTATTAAGGTTCTCTTTCGTATAGAGAGCGTGTTTGGTTGAAGCCCTTGACTTGAGCTCTGCCAGGCAGCCACATTCGATCCAATCGAACGCCTGGCCCAGGCAAGTTTCCAAGGTAGAACCAGAGATAAATCGTTTTCAAGCGCCTGGCCTTGATGCCTGGCTCATGGAGTTTCTAAGGTGGGAAACAAATAAGCGCAGACTGCCCTGTTACTGCCCTGTTCAAAGTTAGAACACGGTGTCATAGGCGCTAGAGCTACAACAATCCTATTCCTAGTAGCGGTATTATTTCGGCCCCGTTCGCTTCGCTGAAAAAACAAGCCGAAACCTGGTTCCGGCTGATTTGTTGTGAGAGAAAAATACTGTTCCGGCTGAAAAAACAAGCTAAAAAGTACGGATTATAAGAGAAGCGAACAGGACCGAAAAGTACGGATTTTTCTCTCACAACAAATCAGCCGGAACCGGGTTTCGACTTGTGTTTTTCTCTCACAACAAATCAGCCGAAATTAATGGGGAGGTTTTTTATTGTAATTCGGGTGGCCCTTTGGTTACCACACAAACGTTGTCAGAAGTGATCTAGCTAATCTGTAGTATCTTTGGAACCAATAATTAAAGTGTGATGACAAGCAAACTTTAACCAACTTTGTTGGTTGCTGATCATCATCTTGACCTGCAGACAGTAACTGTGAGGTGGCCTGGTCGTCCGAGGATGAGCAGGACGCGAGCTGTCCTGAAGAGATCGATCCCTGCGCCGAGGACAAGGAGCTCAAGCACCAGCTTCTGAGGAAGTACGGCGGCTACCTGGGCGGCCTTCGCCAGGAGTTCTCCAAGAGGAAGAAGAAAGGGAAGCTCCCCAAGGAGGCGAGGCAGAAGCTGTTGCACTGGTGGGAGCTGCACTACAAGTGGCCCTATCCTTCTGTAAGCTAGACCCTATATATCCATCCATGCATTACTAATTCAAGCTCTTCTTGTATGGCAACTACTGTGTTGCCAAAGAAAAACTGAAGCTTTTGATGCATGACTGTTGCGAGTACGTACTCATCTATATATCGTCAGGAGACGGAGAAGATGGCGCTGGCAGAGACGACAGGGCTGGACCAGAAGCAGATCAACAACTGGTTCATCAACCAGCGGAAGCGGCACTGGAAGCCGGCGTCGGAGGACATGCCGTTGGCGATGATGGAGGGCGGGTTCCACGTCCCGCAGGGCACCGCGGCGCTGTACATGGACAGCAGGCCGCCCCTGTTCATGGCGGACGGCGGCATGTACCGGCTGAGGTCGTGAGGTCCGGGACTCATCAGCTCGTACGTGTGTGTCTGGTGCGTGTCTCCCATGCGTAGGTGTGCTCGATCGGATCGACGTCCGGCAAAGTTGCTGGCCAGCCAGTGGTGCATGTTTATTTTGGGGTTACCGTACGTGGAGGGTGAACTCCGATCCATGGCAGCTAGCGGCATGCATTGTAAAAGCTTAAAGTATAGCCGGCTGTTCGGCTGGCCAGCCACCTCACGAATCATTGTTCACGTGAACAGTGATTTCAGCCAGAACAGTATTTTTCTCTCGCAACAATCAGCTGGAATAGTGTTTTGTTTTATTTTTCAGTCCTGCCAAACAGTATTTTATCTTATTTTTCAGTCCCAGTACCATGGTGGTTGTTGATGTAGTAATGATTGAACTGACAGTGGCCATTTGCTGCTATTCGGCCGTAAATGTACAGTTTCGGTTTGGTGACACGTTTTGCTCGATCTGTAGTAGTTCTGCAAAGTAGGCATCATGTTTTTCTTCTTTTTATTTTCTCTAATAAATACGAGTGATAATAAACCTCTACGCATTGGTATATTCTCAGCTTGTGCCCTGCTGCAGGTAAACTGGAGGAGAGGGATGGAACGGTACGTTTGTATAACTGTTAGTCTGTTACCCAGATGAGATCCAGATGGACCGACCATTTCGATCGTTGCGCAACACAGGTGCCATGCCATATTCTACCTGCACGTTGCTCTTGGCAAATTCTGTGCTGCGATTGCCGCCCGCGTCCTGTCATCCTGTGCGACTCACGTGGTGCCCGTGTGCAACCAATCCGCACCGAGCACGGAGCTAAGCTGCCCGTACGTGGGTGGTACGCCTGTGCCCTTCACAGCGCGGCGGAACAGGCGAACAACAGCCAGCAGCGCCTGACCATGATGACCGATCCATGCATGCATCTCGCGTCAGCATGAGCTGAACAAACCCAGCCCCAGGGTGAGTCACCAAGGGCGTTTTATGCCGGGCACTGTGGCGCGGACAGTGGCCGCCGCGGCAAAGACGGCCAACGAACTCGGCAGCGCTGTTATGACGCGGCCCGGACCGCGCGGCGCCGGAGCGGGGCAACCCTGTAGGCTGTGGCTGCGTCCGGACGACGTCAGGCGTGTACTTTAATTTCAACTGTAGATGCGCGGCAGGCCGGACGCCCCTGTGACAACAGCGTTGGAGCTGCAGCTGCTGTGTGCCCCCGTAGGGGTCACGACACTACTCACGGGCGGAGGAACGGGAACGTACATGACGTTGGTCGTCCGCTCCTTGAGCGCCGGATGACATGCGCAGCTGCCGTGTCTCACAGTCTTAGTGTGACAGACTGACAGTCTCTGTGTGGTTGTGCCGTAGGAATTGGAAAATACAGCAATTGAGAGTATATATTTATAGAGCTATAGATGGCTAAATATTTAAACAACCCTAGGCCCATCAACCAACCCATGGTCTCTTGATTTGGCCTGGCCTAGGCACGGCCCAGACACTGCTGGATGCATGGTATGCCGGTGCCGGGCCAGCCTTTTCTCTGTGTCTGGGCTGATTTCTCAGCACGACGAGTCAGCCTACCTAGTATGATTAACAGCAGGCTCAACATGGCCCCTTACACCCTACACTATAATCCCTCGTCGAGGCGCCTCTTAACCCTAGGCTCCTCTATGCCTCGCTCCCGCACCATGTTCTCTGCTCCTTGTTGTGTCTTGGTCGTCACTCTCTCATCTCTCTCCTATGCCAACGGTGGCCCAAAGTGCTTGTTTATGTTCTCATCTTTATCCATCTCCTCTCCTTTGTGTCCCTCTACTTGCCCCTCTTTTTCGGCTCCTTGTAATGTCAGGCAGTGATCCATGAGCTAATAGCTAGATCCGTCCCCCTAATCCTAGTCTCCCTCTCCTCCTAGGTCCATAGATATTGGTCTTCAACGGCATCTCTGCTGCTCTCTTCTCCTAAATCCATGGATACTACATTAACAACTCAAAAAGGGAAAAAAATCTTGTAGTGAGCCAAATTTTCAGCCTGTTCGTTTGGCTGTGGCTTATCGTAAACGATCGTAAATTTCTAGCTGGAACAGTATTTTTCTCTCACACAAACCAGCCAACAGTACTTCTTCACGAACCAGCAACGATACGAACCAGCCAACTGAACAGGCTGTTTGTGTGTGAAAGGCCTTCGTCGTCCATCTAAGCCACGGCTACACAAACTAAAATGCGATAGCTAATTTAGGCCAAACATACTTATCTAGGTCTAGGTGCACGTACCATCTACTTGTGATCTACTCAAGCTAAACGGTTTTACTTTTATGGAGCTAACATTTTCTGACGAAGTGTTGAAAAGATCCCTAGATATAGGATGGGTGTGCAAACTGAGTAGCACATAAATCCATATATATAGCCTTAATTTTATATAAGTGGGTTGGTAGGCTAACCCACTTATATGCCTAATGAAGGAGGCTCGTCGATCCTTACTAGCCACCACCACATAGTCACAACACACAGCATCAGCACGTTAGGGAACGTCAGACCACTAACCAAACATGACCTAACTTCTGGCGTGAAATATATGAGGCATCTCTCGCAAAGAAAAGAAAAGCAGCCCATAATAATAAAACATTACATAATTCATAAACGCTAACTATTCCATAGAATTCTGCTGGACCAAAATACCTCTACCACTTACTAGCTAGCCGAACGGAGCCATTTGAACACAGCATCAGCAGGTAATCAAAACAGCCTAGCATAAGTTTTATCCAGCTGGACCACTCGATTAGGGATGTCGAGCCCAAACCAATTGTGTGACTAGTGCAAAAGGCACTGCGTCCCAAACTGGTAGCGAGCGAGCGAGCAGCCCTACAAGGCTAGAGAGATCCGGCCAGGGGAAACATTGGGTGGTATTAGGCCCAACACAGATGCGATCCGTATGCGGCCCACTCCAGCCACAGGAGTAGTCAAATTGATCCGCGGATGGAGCCTGAATTTTTTACTTTTTAGCCCTTTTTTAAAAATTTCTCACAAATAGACCCTTAGCGGAAAGAATTCAGAAAATAGACCCTAGCTCGGCGCCATTGATATTGTCGCCAAGTTCAGAGCTGGGGCGAACTTACATGGGAAGAAGCTCGGCGCCCCGAGCATGCAGTCTCGCGCCGAGCGGTGGAAAACTCAAAAGCGCCACGACGTTGGTCCTGCCGGCTGCCGAGTCCGCGGGTGTGCGGTTAACCGCGCGTGCACAGCGCTGACTCCACCGCCGCCGGTCCGCGGTCCTTTCTCTCGATCGCGGACGGACGAGCAGTGCGGTTGAGGCCCAAGAAGTTAGCCAGAGCAGAAGTGGGCCGCAGCCCACGGGCTTGGAGGCTGCTGCGATGCGACGCGACCAACCAAAGGACCCGCATCCACCAAAGCCGGTGGCCGCGCGCTGCTGCTCCCTGCTCGTGCTCGTGCGTGGAGGTCGACCTCGGAACAGGAGCGTGAATGTGATGGCACGGTGCGGTGCCTGCACGGTGCGTGGAATCTCCGTGGAAACGTCAGGTTTCCCCGTCAATATTGTTCAATACACGCTAGTGCTGCGCCCGTTCACTCCGCTCCCACTGCTGTCATCGCCACCATCGGGGCCGGGGTTGCCACTGTCGATCTTGTGCACGAACCGGCTACAGAAAGGGCAGGCAGCTAGCTGTATGCTAGTTGCAAATCGCTGTACCCGGCGCCTCTATATTCACGAGATTCAACACCAAGCTCGTACCAACTGCAAACACGAAACCGCACGAGCGACGTACACCCGTCCGTGCCTGTTGTGACTTCTGAACCTCATCACAGTTCACAGCGAGCCGCCATCCGAATCTACCGCGGGGTAAAAAGCATTGCGAAACACCGACCAGCTACGTACGCACGCTCGCGTGCGGCGTGCCACGCCAAGGGAGTCAGGGGCACAGGGCAACAGCTACAGCCGCGTACGTACCACATGATTGCGACCGAAAAGCTGTAGCTAGGCTCCAAATGCACGCATCAAGAGGCGGGTGCGGCGTGCAATCAGCATCAGGCCAGGCGGCAGAGGCAGAGGCAGCCAGGGCCAGCCAGCGTCGTCACATTGGAGCCGGCGGCGGTGGAGTCAGCGCTGTGCACGCGCGGTTAACCGCACACCCGCGGACTCGGCAGCCGGCAGGACCAACGTCGCGGCGCTTTTGAGACTGCATGCTCGGCGCCAGCGTCAACGGCGTCGAGCTCGGCGCCAGAGTGACTGACGTCGAGCTTTCTTTCATGTAAGTTTGTCCCAGTCCAGGGGCTCGGCGTCAGAGACGCTGGCGCCGAACTAGGATCTATTTTCTGAATTCTTTCCGCTAAAGATCTATTTGTGAGAAACTCTCGGAAAAAAGGGCTAAAAAATTAACGGATGAAGCCATGCGATCCGCGACAACAAGTCTACAGCACAGGAAAGCGACAAAAATCCGATCGAGCCAAGGATTCAGACCGGTCCGTCTCGACGGGTAGTGCCAACTGGCACCGACGAGCGGCGGCGGCGGCATATCCACCACATGATTGATGATTGGAACTGCCACTGTGGAAGCCTGCGTATGGCAATGGCACGCCACAGCATTTTCCAGCATCTAGAGGGTCAGCTCCAGCGATTCCAACTCGGCCGGCCGGGAGATCGAACGTACGGGTCACCGCTCGCAGCGGCCCGCGGCACAGACGTCGCGTTCCAACAGTCAGCAGAGCCCGGCAGAACCGGCACAGTGACACGCCAACAATTTTCATTTCACACCCAACTCGCCGCCGTGACGGAGGACATCGACAAAAGAGAAAAGACCGGCTGCTCGGGTCACCGCTAGTAAGGCTGTGTTTAGTTCGTGAAATTTGGGAATTTAGCTACGGTAGTACTTTTATTTTTATTTGATAATTAGTGTTCAATTATAGACTAATTAAACTCAAAACGTTCGTCTCGCAATTTTTAACCAAACTGTGCAATTAGTTTTTTTTCGTCTATATTTAATGCTCCATGCACGTATCGCAAGATTCGATGTGATGACTACTGTAGCACTTTTTGGAAAACTTTTTGGAACTAAACAAGCCCTAATCTGAGTTTGCAAGCCATGATTCACCGCCGGTCTCCTTCGGCGATGCCACGCGCGCCCGGGTTCTTCTTCTTCTTCTTCACATTCACAGTCACAGGCGTCCACATCGCGGCATCGCCAGCGTGAGAACTGACAGGGCTAAACAACAGGGCGTGGAAACTTCCAAGCTGGACCCCGGCTAGCCAAAGTCCAAGCCCGGAGGATGGCCTGTTCCGATCGCCTCAGACTACTGGACAGGCGGCACGCACGCGAACGCGATCTGACGAACAAGAACTAAGGCATGGCCCCAAGGCCCAACCCCCCCAACAACCAAGTCATCCGTGCCTATCTACTCCAGTCTCTAGATTGCAAAATAAAATTCTGCGCTAGCTTGGACTGGTCACCAGTTGCTCTGAGCTACTAGCTGCCTCCGGATTATAAAACCGGTAGCACCAGAACGCGACTGCACTGCAAGCGCGGATCTCAATTCGAAGTACAATACAAGCAGCGAGTTCGTTCGATGTGAATGAATTGCCAGAGCTTTTCTTGGCTGCTTGCTGCTATGGTTGACTTGCGGCACGCGCGGTCTCTTCTCGCCGCCGGCGTTCTCCTCGCCGGCGTCGTCGCCGTCCTCGGCGCCGGCGGGGACGACGAGCAGTTCGTCTACTCGGGCTTCACCGGCGCGCCGCTCGCGCTGGACGGCATGGCCGTCATCACGGCGTCGGGGCTGCTGGAGCTCACCAACGGCACCGCGCAGCTCAAGGGCCACGCGGTGCACCCGGCGCCGCTGCGGTTCCAGCGGACGCCGGGCGGGCCCGTGCGCTCCTTCTCGGCGTCCTTCGTGTTCGGCATCATCCCGCCCTACTCCGACCTCAGCGGCCACGGCATCGTCTTCTTCGTGGGCAAGGACAGCTTCGCGAACGCGCTGCCCAGCCAGTACCTGGGCTTCCTCAACACCTCCAACAACGGCAACGCCAGCAACCACGTCTTCGGTGTCGAGCTCGACACCATCCGGAGCACCGAGTTCAAGGACCCCGACGACAACCACGTCGGCATCGACGTCAACAGCCTCACTTCCGTCAACGCCACCACCGCCGGCTACTACGACGACGGCACCGGCGCGTTCCACAACCTGACCCTGATCAGCGCCAAGCCCATGCAAGTCTGGGTGGACTACGACGGCGAGACCGCGCGGATCAACGTGTTCCTGGCTCCCCTCAGGACGCCCAAGCCTTCCAGGCCTCTGGTGTCGGCCACGCAGAACCTCTCGGACGTGCTCGTGGAGCCAGCGTACGTGGGCTTCTCGTCCGCCACGGGCACGGTGAGGTCGGAGCACTACGTGCTCGGCTGGAGCTTCGCCATGGACGGCCCTGCTCCGGACATCAACATCGCCAGCCTGCCCAAGCTACCACGGTTCGGCCCCAAGCCGCGGTCCAAGGTCTTGGAGATCGTGCTGCCGATCGCCACCGCGGCGTTCGTCCTCGCCGTGGTGGCGGTCGTGGTCGCCCTCGTCCGGCGGCGCCTCAAGTACGCCGAACTGCGAGAGGACTGGGAGGTCGAGTTCGGGCCGCACCGGTTCACGTACAAGGACCTGTTCCGCGCGACGGAAGGGTTCAAGAGCAAGATGCTGCTCGGCGTCGGAGGATTCGGGAGAGTGTACAGGGGAGTGCTCCCGAAATCGAAGCTGGAGGTCGCCGTCAAGAAGGTGTCTCACGAATCGAGGCAGGGCATAAAGGAGTTCGTCGCCGAGGTCGTCAGCATCGGACGTCTCCGGCACCGGAACCTCGTGCAGCTGCTCGGTTACTGCAGACGGAAAGGCGAGCTTCTCCTGGTGTACGACTACATGCCCAACGGCAGCCTTGACAAGTACCTATACGGCAAGGACGACGACAAGGCCATGGCCACGCTGGACTGGGTGCAGAGGTTCCGGATCGTCAAAGGCGTCGCGTCAGGGCTGTTGTACATCCACGAGGACTGGGAGCAGGTCGTCATCCACCGAGACATCAAGGCCAGCAACGTCTTGCTCGACAGCGAGATGAACGGACGCCTAGGAGACTTTGGTCTCGCGAGGCTGTACGACCATGGAGCCGACCCGCAGACAACCCATGTCGTTGGCACGATGGGGTACCTCGCCCCGGAGCTTGCGCGGTCAGGGAAAGCGTCCCCTCTCACCGACGTGTTTGCCTTCGGGGCGTTCATCCTCGAGGTCGTCTGTGGCCGGAGACCCGTGGAGCAGAGCATGACCGACAGCCGGCTCATGCTGGTGGACTGGGTGCTCGAGCACTGGCAGAAGGGAACCCTCGCCGAGGTGATCGACGCGAAGCTCCAGGGGAGTTACGACGACGAGGAGGCGATGCTGGCGCTGAAGCTGGGGCTGCTGTGCTCGCACCCGCTGCCCGCTGCGAGGCCGAGCATGCGGCAGGTGATGCAGTATCTCGACGGCGACATGCCTTTCCCTGAGCTCACGCCGTCGCACCTCAGCTTCAGCATGCTGGCACTGATGCGGAGCGAAGGGTTCGATTCGTTTGTCCTGTCGGCGTCGACGAATCCGTCGTCGTCCACGGCGATGAGCATGGGGACCACCATGACTGCCCTCTCCGGCGGGAGATGACATATATATTGACATGCGCATTGTCTTGGTGGAGCATGTACATTGGATGGCGCCAGTTCATTAGCTAGTGCTACTGGTCTGCTCTGCTGTAAGTTGACAGTTTTCGGAAACACACACCTTCTGTACAGTATTGTGAGCTGGTCGCTGCAAGAGACACAATTTTTGGTACTTGCTGTAAGTTGCCTATGATCACTTGATCAGACCTCGTACCCAGAAAATTGAGGTCTACGAAAAAAATCATCTGCCAAGTCAAAATTACTTATTAGTCTAGAAATCGATGGTAGGAATCTGAACGCATCTGACTAAGGCCCCGTTCGGTTCCTGGGGATTGACCCCCCGAAATCATTCCCTACTGGATTCATTACTAAAGTTTATATAAGCATTCCTCAGCCAGAATACTTCTAGGGCCAGATTTGCTCTAAACGAACGGAGCCTAAGGCTACGTTCGCTTGCAGGGAATCCCAGTCAATCGGTATCTTCGATAATTTGTATTAGTTTGGAATTGTTCCTGTCCTGGAACGGCCAGGAATGACCTAACCGAACGGCCAGGAATGGCCTAACCGAACGGCACCTAAGTGAGGTAAAGACGATAGAGATAGTAGCAGGTATGCTTGAAAAATCTGTAGTCTAGACTCTAGAAGTGCCTGCCATTCTGCCAAGTCCAAAATCATTAGCTCACAGTCGAAGAAGGATGCCATCGGCCGGCCTCTCTTCAGCCTCACCCAAACTATCAAACGTGTGAACGGAACACTGGTTACGGCTTTACTTGTGACTGTTTTAGAAGGTCACATTATTTGACTTCCCAACTTTCCAACCCCAGGTCATAATCAGATCACCAGTGTAACATATATGAGGTTCAGAGTACAACCTTGGGATAAGAGGTACATCAGGGAAAGCTTCAGGCAAAAGGAAGAGAGTAAAGGCTCCATTCGCTTGCCTTTAAACCCGGCTTGATCCGCTTCTTTTTTTCATCCGGAACAGTGTTTTTCTCTCATAAATTCCTCCAGATTCATCCAGATTTCCTCCAAGCGAACGGGGCCAAAGTGGTGGAAAATTTGGCTTATGCTGATACTGATTTGTTGTGAGAGAAAAATATTGTCCCTTCGTTGAAAAGTACTGCTGAAGAACAGGACGAGAGATGTGTTCTGTTTCAGAATATGCCCTTCCCAATCGCCGCTACTCTGATCTTGGCATGTTTGGATCGAGGAATGAGTTAATTCATCATCTATTTATTCCTCACTTTTTTGTTCGGTTTGTAGAATAGAACAAGTCTTCATAAGCTAATAATTAGTAAGAAATAGAGTCATTTCACAAAATTTGAGAAATGGGATTCTTCAAACAAACACATCGTACCCTCCGTGGAGGCAAAAGCTTAACTAGGCCATGGCCCATAGCCCATATGACGGCCCAATCATACGTACTTCCTCACAGAGTGCTATGAACTATTGAAATTGAAACATTAAAAAATTATGATGACAAATGTGGTATTTGCATGGATACAGCCAAGATGAGTTTGATTTTTGTAGGTACATAATTTTTATTGTGCACCTAAATATACAATGCAAAGCCAAATAATTTAAAACTTAGAATGGATGGTGCTATGGTAAACATGTGCTAACGACGGATTTATTAGGCTTAATAAATTCATCTCGCGGATTACTGACGGATTCTGTAATTTATTTTTTTATTAGTATCCGAACACCCCATACGACACCCCATGTGACATCCGATAAGACAACTCTTAAACTTTAGTCCCTGCATCAAGGAACCTGCCATTTCTATTGCCGATAGCAGATTGCACACTAATGCCGCATCATTTAGTTTTTATGCGCAAAAAAGAAGAAGCATCATTCAGTTTAGGCCCTATTCTGTACATCCACCATGCCACCGCTTGTCTAAAGTAAAAACAAACATCTCCAACAAACAACAACATTGAAAGCTCTAGTTTAGTTTTGGTGAATTGATGAAACCCTAAGTGCTAACCTAGTTTATTAAGTGATCATGAGATAGGTAGCACATTCGAAGTGGTGAAGCAAATGAAGATCATGACATGATGATGGTGATGCCATTGTGACGATCAAGTGCTTGGACTTGAAAAGAAGAAAGAGAAAAACAAAAGGCTCAAGGCAAAGGTATAAATGGTAGGAGCCATTTTGTTTTGGTGATCAAAACACTTAGTGAGTGTGATCACATTTAGGATCGATAGCCATACTATTAAGAGGGATGAAACTCGTATCGAAATGCGGTTATCAAAGTGCCACTAGATGCTCTAACTCATTGCATATGCATTTAGGATCTAGTGGAGTGCTAACACCCTTGAAAATGTTTATAAAAATACGCTAACACATGTGCACAAGGTGATACACTTGGTGGTTAACACATTTGAGAAGGGTTAGAAACTTCACCGGCGGAGTGTCCGCCCGTAGAGTGCGGACAGTCCGACGGTGCCACCGGTGCCCTATACAGAAAAGACAGAGGTCACTGTAAGTGGCCGGACGCTGACCTCGGTTGGACCGACGCGTCCGGTTAGTAGAAGCTACAAAGACGCTGGCATCGGTCTCTGACCGGACGCTGGGTCACTTACTGACCGGACGTTGGAGGGTTGCGTCCGGTCCTGCTGACGTGGCAGCGCACAGGGGAGACGCCGAGTGACCGGACGCTGGGTGTGTCTGGTCGAGCATGACCGAATGCGTCCGGTCGTGATTTCTCACTTCTGGATGCTTACTGGAAACAACCGGACGCTGAGGTCCAGCATCCGGTCACTTCGCAGCAGCGCGTCTAGTCATCACTTGACCGTTGGGATCGGGCGCTCAGTATTTGAAGAGAGGGGACACATGGCGTGCATCGCACGACCAGACGCTGGGGACCAGAGTCCGGTCAATATGACCGGAGCGCCCGGTCACCCTGTGTTATGCCCAGGGAAGGGGTACAACGGCTCTATTTCATGGGGGTCTCTATTTAAGCCCCATGGCCAGCTCTAGCTCACTCTCTTGGCCATTTGCATTGACATAGCAACCTTGTGAGCTTAGCCAAAGCCCTCTCACTCATCTCTATCATTGATTCATCATCTTTGTGAGATTGGGAGAGGATCAAAGTACATTGCTTGAGTGTTTGCATCTAGAGGCACTTGGTGTTCGTGTTTCGCTGCGGGATTTACCTGTTACTCTTGGTGGTTGCCGTCACCTAGATGGCTTGAAGTAGCGAGGATCGTCGAGTAGAGGGTGGTGATTGTCTCCGGCTCTGATCGTGGTGATTGTGAGGGGTTCTTGACCTTTCCCTAGCGGAGAGCCAAAAGGTACTCTAGTGGATTGCTCGTGGCTTGTGTGATCATCATCTTGTGTTGGTTGTGCGGCACCCTATTAAGCTTTTGGCATGTGATGCCAATTAGTGCGTGAACCTCCAAGTGAGTGAATCGCCACAACGATTACTAGCTTGCCGGCAAGCAAGTGAACCTCGGTAAAAAATTATTGTGTCATCGTTTGATTCCGAGGTGATTGGTCTTCATTGGTATTCATTCTTGTGATTGGTTGGCTCCTTCCTCGACACGGCGGTATAAACAAATTGCTCACTCTCTTTACATTCCCGCAAACTTGTTGTCAAGCTCTTTAGTGTAGCTAGTTGTGAGAGCTTGTTAGTTTGGTTAGTGTGGCTCTTTAGTTAGCCGTTGAGAGCACACTAACTTAGTGTAGTGACATAGCTTTTGTGTGGATAGAAACTATATAAACTAGAATTGTGGTAGGTGGCTTGTAATTTTAGTAGGCTAGCGCAACACTTGCTTCGCCTCATAATTGTCTAACCGATTTGTTAAGTGTTGTTGTAGAAATTTTTAATAGGCTATTCACCCCCCTCTAGCCATTAGAACCTTACAAACATCCTTGTAAACTCAACACGTTATGGATACAGAGTGAGACTATGGTAAAAGATACATTCTCAAATAATGGCAACATCCATATAAACGCAACACACATGAAAAAGAGTGACACTATAGTCAAAAGAGACATTGTCAGAAGAACAGCAACACCTTAGAAAAGCAAAACATTTGTAAGAAGTGTGATGCCATCGTAAATAGAAGCATTGTGATTAATAGAGCAGCACGATATAAATAGTGTGACATTAAAGTAAAAACAAACATCTCCAACAAATAGCAAGATCCTTATAAAAGCAACACGTTCATGTACAGAGTGACCCAATGGTAAAAAGATGCATTGTCAAAAAACGATAACATCCTCATAAAAAGCAACACATATCAACAAGAGTGACACTAGTGTAAAAAGAGACATGGTCAAAACAACAGCAACACCATGGAAAAGCAACACGTTTGTAAAAGTGTGATGCCATTGTAGACAAAGCAACACAATAGAAACAGGGTGACATCAAAGTAAAAACAAACATTTCCAACAAACAACAACATCCTCGTAAAAGCAATGTGTTAGTGTACAGAGTGACACCATGGGAAAAAGATACATTGTCAAATAACGGCAACATAAATGCAACACATATGAAAAAGAGTGACACTATGGTCAAAACAGGCATGGTCAAAAGAACAACAATACCTGGGAAAAGCAACACACTTGTAAAATGTGTAACACCATCATAAATAAAAACATTATCAGTAATACAGCAACACTTTAGACAAAGTAACATGATATAAATAGTGTGATACTATAGTAAAAACAAACATCTCCAACAAACAGCAACATCCTGGTAACAGCAACACAAATAAAAAAGAGTGACACTAGTGTAAAAAGAGACATGGTCAGCAGAACAACAATACTAGGGAAAAGCAATACGTTTGTAAAAAGTGTAACACCATCATAAATAGAAACATTGTCGGTAACACAACAACACTATAGACAAAGCAACACGATAGAAACAGGGTGACACCAAAGTAAAAACAAACATCTCCAACAAAGAACATCTTTAAAAAGCAACGCTTTAGGGTACAGAGTGACACCATGGTAAAAAGATGCATTGTCAAAAATGACAACATCGTTATAAAAGCAACCCATGTGAAAAGAGTGACACTATGGTCAAAAGATGTCATAGTCAGAATAACAGCAACACCTCTGAAAAGCAACACACTTGTACAAAGTGCGACACTATCTTAAATAGAAAGATTGTCAGTAATACAGCAACACTATATACAAAGCAACACGATATAAATAGTGTGACACTAAAGTAAAAACAAACATCTCCAACAAACAGCAGCATCCTTGTAAAAGGTTACGTTAGGGTACAGAGTAACACTATGATCAAAAGATGCATTGCCAAAAAACGGCAACACCCTTATAAAGGCAACACATATGAAACAGAGTGACACTATTATAAAAAGAGACATGTCAGAAGAACAGCAACATATGGGAAAGCAACCCGTTTGTAATAAGTGTGATGTCATCGTAAATAGAAATATTGTCAGTAATACAGCAACACTACAGACAAAGCAACACAATAGAAATAGTATGGCACCAAAGTAAAAACAAACATCTCCAACAAACAACAATATCATTGTAAAAGCAACACGTTAGGGTACAGAGTGACACAATTGTAAAAAGAGACCAAAGTAAAAAGTGTGACACCAAAGTAAAAACAAACATTTCCAACTAACAGCAACGTCCTTGGAAAAGCAACACGTAGGGTAATAGAGTGACATCTGGGAAAATTATACATTGTCAAAAAAAACCCTAGCCGTCCTCACTTGCTCTCTTATCCGACGCAGCTCGAGCGAGCACCGCACGGCACGCCACCACCAGCGCGCCACCATGGGCCCTCTCGCCGGCACACCCGTGCGACCAAGTCGTGCGTGGCTCCTCAAGGGGATCCGCTGAGGTGCTTTGTAACACCTCGAGTGTTACGAGGCTTGCTTAGCACCTAGGTTAATGTCTAAGAGAAATTAGCCAAACAAGTTTTCGGGTCTTAAAATTTTTAAAACCCACATGCAATGATAGTCAGCTTGTATGTCTCATCCCTTGAGAAGAGGAATCAAATGGATATGGTGAGTTAGTAGTTTATGTGAAAACATGCTAACGAGATCATAATAAGAAAAATGGGAAAGTTGTTTTAATTGTTTTGGTATGAAAACAATTTCTATAACAACAACCAAATATAACTGGAGTGCAGAGCTTCGATAGAATTTGAGAGCAAGTTATGTAGATAGATATGTAATTTTGGATTTTGAAGAATAGTGCGGTTGGCTAGTGTTCTTGGGAGCTTCAAAATCGAATCCGTAATTCAAACTAGAACGTTTCGTTCAATTAGCGAGGCAATGAACCTATGTTGTGGATGCCATTTTTTGTAGAGTATTTTGGCCAAAATAGCTAAAGGGTGCTTAAGTATCCCGCTTCGATATGTTAGTATGTAGTGCGGGCTAATGAGTGAAATATTCATTGGGCGAAATTAATAATGTTTGGGCATCCCAAAAATTACGATAAAAGTGGTAGTAGTTGTTAGCCTAAAATTGAGCCTTAACTTTGAAATGTTGGTAGACAATGCCATTTTGGCATTTAAATTCCGACAAAAACTACTAAGCGATCCATATATGTGTTTTGCACTATTGGTTGCATCAAGGTGAGCACTTGAGCAGGGTGTAGGTTATAGTTGTGTTGGATTGCCCGTGGTCCTCCTAAAAATTTTCAAATTTCATTGAAATGCGTTGTAGTTATGTCGTTGGCGCTCTGTTCGTGAACCGTTATTCAGCGTGACGAACCCTTGTTGGTCAGGGTGGGCATTCGATTCTCGGTTCGGTTCCCTCGGTTATTGATGAAATTCGGTTCCTAGAAAATAGGAACCGATCGGTTCCAAAAAAAATTAGGAACCGAGCATTTTGGTTCTCGGTCATTTTGGTTTGGTTCTGGTTCTAACCGAACTAACCGAATTTTTTCAGAAGACCTCATGACAATAATAAATATACTTGTTTTAAGGTAAATTTATGCAACACTATGGGCCTGTTTGGCATGGCTCCACTCCAGAACTCCAGCAACTCTAGCAAAAAATCCAGCCAAACACCCCAGCTCCAAAACTCCATAGAGGTGCCAACTCCATGGAGCTATAGTGCAAATGGGGGTAGAGTTTTGGAGCACCTCTTTTGCTGCTCCAGAACCCTCTCTTTTGAACCTTCTCGTGGAGTTGGTGGGTAATTACCCACCAATGCCACTGATTACAGAAAAAATGGTTCGATTCTATTTTTCTGACCCTCGCGTCATGACTCCCTCCCCGACCGACTGGATTCGCGAAGGTCTTTGAGCATCTCCGTCACCCGCTCGCCTAGCTCTGGCCCCTATTCCCGCCCAACTCCGGCCGCCGTGCCCGCCCAGATCCGTCCACCGCGCCCACCCCTAAACATCACCGCGCATCCTGGCCTCGAGCGAGCGCTCCATGGGCGCCACCGCGTGTTTCCCATGGCGCCTCTCCATGGCCTCCGTGAGTTCCCTACAAGATCCTCCGCTTCTCTATGGGCGCTTCTTCAGGGGCGGGAAAGAGCTCTCCACGGGCACAAGCTCGATAGAGGGCCGTCGTGGGCTGGAGCTCTGTCGCGGGCACGAGGGCCTGGTCCGAAGACGCATGTTCTGAGCTGCCATTGATGGGTTTTCTTTCGAGCATTGGTTGTGAATGTTTTCCTCGGCTCCTTGTCGCCGCCGTCAATAGCGCCCCACCCCCATCAACAGCCGCTCGGCCACCGCTCCTGTGGCACATCTCGTCGAGGGCGCGCATGCCGTGCGGTCCAGGCCACCCACCAGGAGCAGCGCGATGGCGAGGCGTTGCTGTCCCTAGGGAAGAAAAGAGGAGAATAAGAGGATGACAGGTGGGACCATGAGTTGGGGGTAAGAATGACAATTCACCTTCAAACTCCTCTTTTCTGGAGCTAGGGACATCCTCCCAGCCAAACACCTAAATCAGACAGCTCCAACTCCACCTAGAGCTGGCTCCACCTGGAGTTCTGAAGTGGAGCAGCTCCACCCAGAGTTGGAGCCATGCCAAACAGGGCCTATATTCATTTTTAATAATAATAATAATATATAAGAAAACAATAGCAATATAGTAACACAAGTTCAAATATAAAACACTACACATAAACCAAACATAATCCTATAAAATACAAGTAAGTGAAGTATAATTCATGTAATTCGGTTCTTTCGGTTAATTCGGTTAACCGAGAGTAGGAACCAAATTTTCTTCGGTTATTTTGGTTCCTCGATATTAGGAACCGAGTTTTTCGGTTTCAGTTCTTTTGGTTTCGGTTTCGGTTCTTTTGGTTTGGTTCTCGGTTCTCGGTTAAATTTGCCCAAGGCTACTTGTTGGAACCCTTGTACCTCTCTACCTAGTTACTCCTTGGTCATGATGGTTGTTTGGTTTGATAGACGGTGGTGTGGACTTCAGATTTGAGGACTTGCTTGGGCCTCAATCGTGATCAATCGTAGCACTTGCTTAGCTTTAAAATTCATGCGCCTCACTACTCACCGTCGAACGGCTTGGCCTGCGGTCGCCGCATGCACTGTCTGCCAGCCGTCTAGCCGATGTGGTGCTCCACCCACCTCACGACCCACCTAACCATGGAGGAGTTGGCTGCCTTTGCTGTCTCGTCACGCTGCGACCGTTGATTCTATGTTACTGCTCCTCTCGTCGTGTCGTGGTGCGTCAGTCCCACGTGGTGACTTAGTGTGCGCCCGATGTTCCGCTGCCGCTGAGAGTGTCCCACCAAGTTCGAGTCATCCCATCTATGTGGTAGTTTGAGGGACGATGGTGCCACGTTGTTTCCCCGCATGTACTCGACCTCGCCTTAACTAGCAGAGCACTCCCGCCTTTGTCCCCTCACCATGGTCCCACCAAGCTCCAGTCGAGCCACTGCCGCTTTTCACACTATCCTGCGCGCCTTAGCTCGATCCCCTTGCCTCCATGGGTAACTTTGGTAGTTGGCTAGCCGGCCGACCGCGTCAAGCCCCAACTAAATCCTATGTCGTGCCAAATTGAAGAATTGCTCGTCGCCGACCATCTCCTCGCTAGAGCAGGGTGGGTTTGGGGGTAAGGCCCTATCCCTCAGTGGGGGTCCAATTAGTTGTTCATATGAGCTCACCTCGGTCCCCTCGTGCTGTTGCTCATCCCCGTTTGGCCAGCGACCTCTCTGTTGACGATGTGACATGATGGTGCCAAACTAGAGCGTGCATAGCCTATCTGTGCGCATGTGGTCGACTACCTCGCCAAGCCTTGCGACCTCGACTGGCCCTTCCTACATGTTTCTGGTGAGGCCCTTCTATTTTTTGATATTCGGTTTGACTATGTGAGCTTCGTGCTCGCCGAAACGCTTTCACCGCCGCCGGTGAACTCGGTTTAGATGTCGTTTCTAGGGCTGGGCCGATAGGGAGTAGTGCTAGTACATCTAAGGCTTCTAGCATGTTAGCAGTAACTGAAGGAGGGATTTTTGGAGATGCAGCGCAACCGGGAGGGCTGTTGTGACCGGCGTCGACGTACCAGCGGCCATACCCCGCCATGGCATGCGTCCCCACTGAAAGGTCCTAATGGCTAGAGGGGGGGTGAATAGCCTAATAAAAATTTCTACAACACCACTTAACCAAATGGTTAGACAATTATGAGGCGAAGCGAGTGTTGCGCTAGCCTACTCAAAATGCAAGCCACCTACCACAATTCTAGTTTAGATAGTGTCAATTCACACAAGAGCAATGACACTACCCTATGTTAGTGTGCTCTCAAAGGCTAACTAAAGAGCCACACCAACCAAGCATGCAAGCTCTCACAACTAGCTACACTAAAGAGCTTGTCAACTAGTTTGCGGTAAAGTAAAGAGAGTGATTAAGAGGGTTATACCGCCGTGTAGATGAATGAACCAATCAATCACGAAGATGAATAACAATGATGACCAATCACCTCGGAATCAAAGATGAAGACAATGATTTTTTACCGAGGTTCACTTGCTTGCCGGCAAGCTAGTCCTCGTTGTGGCGATTCACTCACTTGGAGGTTCACGCGCTAATTGGCTTCACACGCCAAACCCTCAATAGGGTGCCGCACAACCAACACAAGATGAGGATCACACAAGCCACGAGCAATCCACTAGAGTACCTTTTGGCGCTCCGCCGGGGAAAGGTCAAGAACCCCTCACAATCACCACGATCGGAGCCGGAGACAATCACCACCTCCGCTCGACGATCCTCACTGCTCCAAGCCGTCTAGGTGGCGGCAACCACCAAGAGTAACAAGAGAAATCCGCAGCAAAATACGAACACCAAGTGCCTCTAGATGCAATCACTCAAGCAATGCACTTGGATCACTTCCAATCTCACTATGATGATGAATCAATGATGTAGATGAGTGGGAGTCCTTTGGCTAGGCTCACAAGGTTGCTATGTCAATGAAAATGTGCAAGAGCTATCCCTTGAGCCGGCCATGGGGCTATAAATAGAGCCCCCATCAAATAGAGCCGTTATACCCCTTTACTGGGCAAAACGCGTTCTGACCGGACGCTCCAGTCGTGTTGACCGGACGCTGGACCCCAGCGTCCGGTCGCTCGCAGACGACCACGTGTCCTGATTCCAACGGTCACTTGACCTGACCGGACGCTCCGGTATAAACTGACCGGACGCTGAAGGCCCAGCGTCCGGTCGTTTCCAGTAAGCTCCCGAGCATGACCGGACGCGTCCGGTCGAATGCGATCGAACGCAGCCAGCGTCCGGTCACATTCCAGCTACTGTGTCACCGTACGTCAGCGCGACCGGACGCAGCCTGCCAGCGTCCGGTGCATTCAGATCTAGCGTCCGGTCAGTTGACCGACGCTGGCATCTTTGCGACCAACTCGTTTTCACTTCTAACTTCTTCACCCTTGCTCCAATGAGCCAATCACCAAGAATTTTGCATCCGGCGCAATAGAAAATAGACATTTCATTTTTCCAAAAGCGCCGAATCCCGCCTCGCAAGCTCGGCGGGAGGAAGAGAGGGACCCAAACCCATCTCAACCCTGCAAGCACCTTGTGCACATGTGTTAGCATATTTTCACAAATGTTATCAAGGGTGTTAGCACTCCACTAGATCCTAAATGCATATGCAATGAGTTAGAGCATCTAGTGGCACTTTGATAACCGCATTCCGATACGAGTTTCACCCCTCTTAATAGTACGGCTATCAAACATAAATGTGATCACACTCTCTAAGTGTCTTGATCACCAAAACAAAATAGCTCCTACAAGTTATACCTTTGCCTTGAGCTTTTTGTTTTTCTCTTTCTTCTCTTCAAGTTTAAGCCCTTGATCATCTCTATGCTATCACCATTGTCATGTTATGATCTTCATTAGCTTCTTCTACTTGAAGTGTGCTACCTATGTCATGATCACTTGATAAACTAGGTTAGCACTTAGGGTTTCATCAATTCACCAAAACCAAACTAGAGCTTTCACCCACTACTGTACCGCACCATTTTGTGTGTGAAATACCTTGATCGGTTGATCTTGATGTGTGTAGTCGTTTGGTAGTGTTGGTTGTCGCCGGTGAGGCCGTATGCGTTGGCGTTTGGCTGGAATTGTGCGGCCTCTATTAAGTCCAGCCAAGGACCTTTGAAAATAAGAATTCAAAAATATCTAGGGTTCTTGATATAAAGTTCTTAACTCAATTGAATAGTGCTATTAGTAGCTTTGCGAATAGAAAAGAGATCAGGGACCCTTTAGCAAAGAGCCAGCACCCACGCTGGATTCCACCTTAGGTCGTTGCTGGGCCAGCCCGTTGTGCGTGCAGCTGTTTCTGCGTGGGCCATAATGGGCCGCTGGGCTAGTTTTGATTCTTGCCGGCCTTTTCATTTTCTAGAGCAAATTCTAATTTAAACTTCTAAAGCTACAAATTTGTGTAGATAACCAAAAAAAATTGTAAAACCAATTTTGTTAGGCTCCTAAAATCATGATCTATCTGCTAGTATATTTTGTTCATATAGTTTGATAATATTCTTGGAAGCTATATAATTAATTTAAGATACTTAATATTGTAAAAATATAAACTCGTAGGAATTGTTGTGATAAATTGGTAATAATGTTGGATCTAAAATTTTTATAGTAGATTTCTAGAAATATTAGGTATTCACTATAATTTTTGTAGCCCCATAGGGATTAGTTTGTTAAGGTAACTAAATGAGCCCTAGTGCATAAATATATATATTTAATCAATCAAATGTCAAAAATAATTGGGGGTTTGTAGAACGAAAACATTTCTGGGAACAAGCCTTACTTGACGACGGGGATATGTAGACTAGCGCGTTAGAGCTACCTTGTTAGCTTGTGAGGCGTGATTGGATTTCTAAGAATTTCGGCTATCGTTGATTATTTACATCTATGCATTTGTATCAATACCTATCATGATAGGAGCGATGGTGGATCGATGGTATCAAGTGGAGCAGCTAAAAAGATGGTGCCAGGGATCATGTCATAAAGATGGAATGCTAACTTTTGGTTATATTTTACCCAGGCAAGTCCCGATGCATAACCCCTACTTTTCTGCACTTTATATTATGTTTCTGCATTAAGTTTTAATGAGTTGAATGAAACCCACTTGCATATATATATATATATATATATATATATATATATATATATATATATATATATGTATATATATATATATATGTATATATATATATATATATATATATATGCTACAGGATTCCGGTAGAAGTCAAGTGATTGCCTGTCACTCAGCGAGAGATAGAAAATATATTATTGTTGTTACTATATTATTATCACTTGGAATATATATATGAATGATAAATGGAGATCGAACAGGGATATGGTTTGAGTATTGGTGGGTGTAAGAGGTTGTGTCCTGCGGCCAACGGGACATAGCTGGGTTATACTGTTTTCCTGTCTGTGTCGGTTAAGGACCGGTCATTACATTAGGTTCTAGGTAGGTCACATACTTATTATCCTAAACACATACTTGTGTATGGCGCGTGGGAAGACTTGTTACTCTCTTGTCATGGGTTCTGGCTCTTTCTGGACTGACTTTCAGGGTTTATTTCCCTCTCTTGCAGGTGGAAGGCGGATGCTAGAGCTGACTCTTGTGTGTGAATTCCTCCTGGTGGGCTCAAAGAGGATTCCTTTACGCTGCGATCATAGTCTTTGTTTATAACTCTCACTAAATATTTTTATAAATAGAAGTTTTATAATCTATTGTCACATCTTATATATCAATGCTTCATCATGTCATGAATTGATATTTATTTCCGCTGTAATTCTAATAACATATTTATATTCTGCTATTAAATTAAATTGTCCATAACTCTGATAACATGATTATATTTCGCTGTTATAACAATAAATATTATACTCTGATGTGCATGAAAAGTGATGTAACAAATGGTTAATAATGATGTAAGCTTTATCCTCTCATTTATGATCCTGATGGAAAAATGTAGATTTTCGGGTTCTCCCTTGGGGTGTGCTCGATAGAACTGCGTAATTTAGTGTCCTCCCTTGAGTACTTAGTGTCTAATGGAAGACAAGTACTCTTGAGAGGCATTAGATTAGGCGGTTCTACCACATGCTTCACCTGGCAGGCGGGTGTTCAAGAAACCACAGCACAAGTCCGGCGATGGGCAAGCCAACGCTCATCGTGGGCACTACCGCGGGCCTAATGGCATGACCCCCGCCAGCAGCGCCACTGCGGGCCTCTCGCCAGCCTAACGCGGGGACCTACCTCCACCAGCGCCACCACTATGACTCCTCCTGTGTGGCGGCGGCGGCAAGCTCATGGCACGCGCGGTCGACCAATCAAGGTAAGATGCTCCCAACATTGCCAGATAAAAAGCAACATGTTTGAAAATAGAGTGACACCTAGGTAAAAAGATACAGTGTCAGGAAAATCAACACGTTTTGTAAAAGGGTGACACCAAAGTGAAAAGCAAACATTGTCTGGAAAAAGCAACATTTTCTGAGAAAGAGTGACATAATAGCAACAACAAACATTGCTAGGAAAAACAACACGATTAGAATAAGTGTGACACCAAGGTAAAAAAACAAACACGTCGGAAAACAGCAACACTATATAAAAATGTGAAACCAAGGTAAAAACAAACGTCACTATATAAAAATGTGAAACCAAGGTAAAAAACAAACATCTCCAACAAACAACAACATCGTAGGCAAAGCAACAATATAGAGTGACATCCGGGTAAAAAGACAATATCCGAGTAAAAGCAACACGTAGGAAATAGAGTGGCACCAGGGTAAAAATACATGGCAAGAGGAACAGCAACACTATAGGAAAAGCAACACGTTAGAAAAAAGCGACACTTGGGTAAAAAGAAACTTGATTAGGAGAACAACAACACCCTAGGCTGTCCGAAAACAGCAACACAACTCGTTCGGGGAAACATCAACACACATGGAATGGAAAGTCAACACGTTCGTAGAAAGAGTGAGACCAATGTGAAAAGAAATATTGTCAGGAAACTTAAAGAGAAACATTCTCAAAGAAAAATCAACACCACGGTCTAAACCCTTCCCCTTCCCTTCCCCTTCCCCGCCCTTTCCCCTTCCCCTTCCCCTGGAGAAACATTCTCAAATAAAAATCAACACCACAGCCTAAACCCTTCCCCTTCGCCACCCTTTCCCCTTCCCCTTCCCCTTCCCCTTCCCTTTCGCAGCCTCGGTCGTTGCCGCACTTCTCGACTCGCACGCCGACTGCTTCTCGACTCGCACGCGGCCTGAGCGACACGAAGCTGTCCATACTCGCCAGGTGAGCGCCCTTCATTTTTTTTGCCCCGCTTTGTCACTGTTTAGGGTTTCACACGCATTTTAGTTTCGTCTTCCTCACTGACATTGATTGCCCTAGAAATTAATTATTTGATTGCATTTTAGTAGAGTCATTTTAGGGTATAGCCGGCTGCAGCTGCAACTGCAACTCGCCAGGTGAGCGCCCTTCATTTTTTTTTGCCCCGCTTTGTCACTGTTTAGGGTTCCTCACCCATTTTAGTTTCCTCTTCCTCACTACCATTGATTGCCCTAGAAATTAATTATTTGATTGCATTTTAGTACAGTAAGATACATGCATTTTAGGGTATAGCCGGCTGCAACTGCAACTGCAACTGCAACAGCCGCTACAGCACTTGTAGGCAGCCGGCCAGCTGCTGCTGCTGGCCCGGCCCTGGGGCAGGTCGAGCAGTGCAGCAGCACAGGGCCCTCTGAGGCCAAGGGGGGCCACCAAGTATGTGCTAGGTATACTAGTACACCGCAGGCTTGGGCTTGGTGCGAAAGTAGATACACAGCAGTAGGCCAGTAGCAAAATACTTGTACTAGCTTTGAGGACAAATTAATTTCGTTTTGGCTGGATTAGTTTATAAGCTATGGCTGAAAGTACTGCTGGTTGATTTGGTGTGAGAGAAAAATATTATTCATTGGCTGATAAGCCAAGGCTTATAAGCTAGATACAGGCTGCCGAACAGGCTGACGGTTCTTCCCGTCGGCTGGCATTAAGACCAAGGTGTTGTTGCGTTTCCCTGCACAACAATTCTCCGCCCTGTTCGTTTGTGCTGGTTTGGTTTACAAGTTATGGCTGAAAGTATTGTTGGCTGATTTTGTGTGAGAGAAAAATACTATTCGTTGGCTAATAAGTCATGACTTATAAGCCAAATACGACCAAACGAACATGCTGTTGATGTACTTCTTTCTCCTTTATATCAGAACCCTATACGTAGGGGACGGTCAGAATGTCAAAGGTGTCGTCTGGTAAAAGCATGATTCTACAGTGCATCACGCTAGAAAAAGTGTGACACCAAGGTAAAAACAAACATCTCCAACAAAACAGCAACATCACGAGAAAAGCAACACGTTAGGGAACAGTGACATCATGGTAACAAGGTATAAAAAGCCACACGATAGAAAAATTGTGACACCAAGGTTCGGGAACAGAGTGCATCAGAGTAAAAGCAACACGTTTGGAATAGAACACCAGGATAAAAAAAAGTTGCTTGGTAAAGTGCCTTTGTCTGCCAGGCAAAACGAAGGGCTCTACTACCAAGATAGAGTTGACTCGTCTTATAAAAACACTGGAGATTATATGTTGTGCCTGCTTTCTCTGGGTTGGCGATGTGGGACAACAACACAGACAGAGTGCACCAGCCCCATTCACTGTATGGCGCAAGTGGCCCAATTAGTCTGCTGGTGCTGGAGGTGTGGCCCGTCGCTGTGAGCTCGTTGTCTTAAGAAGAAGACAGATTCTTCTTAGAAACCCTAGCTCGCTGTCTTGAGATTCTCCTGTCCGACGCATGGCACGCCACCACCAGCGCCACTGCGGACCCTCTCGCCAGTGCACCCGCGCGACCAAGTCACGCGCGGCTCCGTCAAGGGATCCGCCGAGGTGCTTCACCTGGCGGCGGGTGCGCAAGAAACCACGGCACAAGTCCGGCGATGGGCAAGCCAAGGCTCGTCGTGTGCGCCACCGCGGACCTAATGGCACGACCCCCGCCACCAGTGCCACCGCGAGCCTCTCGCCGGCCTAACATGGGGCCCTCCCTCCACCATGCAAGCCAAGGCTCGTCGTGTGCACCACCACGGGCCTAATGGCATGACCCCCCCCCCCCCCCCCCCCACCAGCGCCACCGCGGGCCTCTCGCCGGCCTAACGCGGGGCCCTCCCTCCACCAGCGCCACCGCTGTGAATCCTCATGGGCAGCGGCTGCGGCAGCAAGCTCATGGCACCCGCGGCCGACGGTGAATCGAGGTAAGATGCTCCCCACATTCTCATAGAAAAGGCAACACGTTCGGAAATAGAGTGTCACCTAGATAATAAGATAGTGTCAGGAAAATAAACACACAGCAACACGGATGAAAAGCAACACGTGCTGAGAAAGAGCAACATAATAGTAATGTAGGAAAGTGTAACACCATAGTAAAAAGACAGATTGTCAGTAAAACAGCAACACGGTATATAAAGCAACACAATAGAAAAAGTGTGACACTAAGGTAAAAACAAACGTTTCCAACAAACAGCAACATCCTAGGAAAGGCAACACGTTAGGTAACAGAGTGACATCAGGCTCCAAAGATATATTGTAAAAAAACAGCAACATCCAAATAAAAGCATCACTACGGTAAAAAGAGACATGGTCATAGGAACATCAACATGTACTGAGAAAGGGGGAGTGCAACCGTCCGACCACGGTGGCACCGAACCGAGCGCCAACCAGGGTGGCAACATCACAGCAACACTATAGACAAAGCAACACGTATGAAGCAGAGTGACACCAGGATAACAAGAGACATGTGCCGACGAACAACAACATTTATAAAAAGCAACTTATTTGTAAGAAGTGTGACACCAAGGACACATCTCGAACAAACAGCAACATCCGTGTAAATGCAGAGTGACATTAGGATAAAAAGAGACATGGCTGGAAGAACAGCAACACCCGGGAAAACCAACACGTTTTGTAAAAGTATGACACCATCGTAAATAGAAACATTTTTAGTAATACAACAACACTATAGACAAAGCAACACGCTAGAACAAGTGTGACACCAAAGTAAAAACAAACATCTCCAACAAACAGTAATATCCTAGTAAAAGCAACACGTTAGCGTACAGAGTGACACAACGCTAAATAGATACATTTTCGAAGACGGCAACATTCTTATAAAAGCAACACATAGGAAACAGAGTGACACTATTGTAAAAAGAGACATCTCCAGAAGAACAACAACACCAGGGAAAACCAACGCGTTGCAAAAGTATGACACCATACTAAATAGAAACATTGTCAGCAACACTATAGACAAAGCAACACGCTAGAAAAAGTGTGACACCAAGGTAAACAAACATCTCCAACAAACAACATCCCTGTAAAAGCAACACGATAGAAATAGAGTGACACCATCATAAAAATATACATTGTCAAAGAACGGCAACATCCTTATAAAACAGAGTGACACTATGACAAAAAGAGACATGGTCAGAAGAACATCAACATCCTGGAAAGCAACACGTTTGTAAAAAAGTAACGCGATAAGTACAAGGTAACACCAAAGTAAAAACACCATAGACAAAGCAACACATTGTGTATAACACAGCAACACTGTAGACAAAGCAACGCGATAGAAACAGGGTGACACCAAAATAAAAACAAGCATCTCAACAACAACTTTGAAAAAGCAACGCGTTTGGGTACAGAGTGACACCATGCACTATCGGAGACGGCTTCTTTGCCGAGTGTCCCACACTTTGCCGAGTGCTTTTTATCGGGCACTCGGCAAAGAGGCTGTTTACCGAGTGCCAGAGATAAAGCACTCGGCAAACAACTGACACTCAACAAAGAGGTGGCTTGCTGAGTGCCGAGCACTCGGCAAACAATAACACTCGGCAAAACTGTCTTTGCCGAGTGTTATTCTCCTGACACTCGACAAAGGGCCACCGCCGTTAATGGCTGGCAGCCGTCGTTAACCCTTTGCCGAGTGTCTTCTTCTGACACTCGGCAAAGTCGTGATTTGCCGAGTGTTATTTTTTTTGACACTCGACAAAGCGGTGATTTGTCGAGTGTCATTATATGACACTCGGCAAACCATATTTTTTTTTACTTTTGACCTCCAAACTTTTTCTGCAGTCCTCATACAATACCTAGTGCTCCATGTTCCAATGTGGCACATTTCTCGGACTTTTTCTATATTTCTTTAATTTATTTCATTTAATTGAATTTTCTTAGATAATTCAAATTATAACTGCAAGTCATTCGAATAATGAAAAAATGATATTCATGTTTTTAGTATAATGTGAGGCCGTATCCAGGACCAGACCACCAATTTCGAACATCTTGTTCATGAAACATGACCACAAACTCCCGATCGAGTTGTTTTTAAATTCTATAAAAAGCAAATGATGTCCGAAAATCATAAAACTTGTCAAGATGTCATGATATCATATGTGGAGGGTGTGATAAAAAATTGAGAAGGTTTCGCATAAGTTGTCACGTACGATGCTTGCAAACCGAAGAATCTCCGAAGAAGTTTCTTGATTTCGTGAAGAGGCCGACAAGGTGGTAAGCATCGTACGTGACAACTTGCGTGAAACCTTCTCAAATTTTTATCACGACCTCCACATATGATATCATGACATCTTGACAAGTTTCATGATTTTCGAACTTCGTTTGCTTTTTATAGAATTTAAAAACAACTCGACCGCAAGTTTGTGATCATGTTTCGTGAATAAGATGTTCGAAATTGGTGGTCTTGTCTTGGATACGGCCTCACACTATACTAAATAACATGAATATCATTTTTTCATTCATTTTTTTCATTATTCAAATGACTAGCAGTTATAATTTAAATTATCCAAGAAAATTCAATTAAATGAAATAAATTAAAGAGATATAGATAAAGTTCAAGAAATGTGCCACATTGGAACATAGAGTACCAGGTATTGTATGAGAACTGTAGAAAAAGTTTGGAGGTCAAAAGTGAAAAAATATGGTTTGCCGAGTGTCATCAAGTGACACTCGACAAATCACCGCTTTGCTGAGTGCCAGGATGTACGACACTCGGCAAAGAATTTTAAAAAAAAATTAAAAACCCCTCTTTGCTGAGCACCAGTCCGGGGCACTCGGCAAAGACTTTTTTTTAAAAAAAAACTCTTTGCCGAGTGCCAAGCCAGGTGGCACTCGGCAAAGAATTAAAAAAAATTAAAAAAAAACTTTGCCGAGTGCCAGATCGGGGGCACTCGGCGAAGCGGGGATTTAACCTCCCGGCCCAGCCGGCCCACACACACCGCACACACGCACCCGCACCCGCACCCGCTCGCGCCCGCGCCGCCCATGCCCGCGCCCGCGCCACCAGAGGTGGAGGAGAAAGAGAGGAGGACAAGCTCGTCTGACACCTCGCGCTCTTCACCGGACACCAGCCCGCCGTGCCGCTCGATAGGCAGCAGGCAAACGGCGGCAGGAGATCATCGTCGTTGTCGACGTCCACGTAGCTCGGTACGTAATTATGGCATTTGGGATCGGTCAGACTTGATGAGAAGGTGCAATGCACTGCCTATATATCCGGTAAGATAAATAGCTAGTATTTTGTATCTGTGTTTGCAAAACACTCAAATTAACACATGAGTTTGGTTGCCCTTTTTCATTATCTTGGAAAGAAAAAGGGCACCGCAAAACTGCAATCAAACTCATGCTGTTGCTCTTCGTGCGTAGATCAATCGACACATATATAGAGCTGTAATTATGAATTAGTAGTGTGACTGTGATATTGGTGTAGTTTTAGTTTTGATTTAATGGTGCTACTACTCCAATAAGATATGGCATCAAAGCAAATGTGACTGGCATGTTTAACTTTGCAAAAATTAGGGCCTACAACACAACTGAATATTCCAAATAAAGTTTATATATATATATCCATGCATGAAAACTCAAAGCAGGCATGATTTTGATTGTTATTTCCATTATCCTAAAAAGAGAGAAGGCAACAACAATCAAATAAACCCATGCTGTGTCGACTGTAGATTGCATTGACATATATATACTTTGCTATAATTCTGAAGTAGTGTGGTGGATTGTTTTGGTTGATGTACTAACTATAATTATTAAGACGTCCAAAAGGATGTCAAATGTTAATGCCTTTGTTAAGTTTACTCTAACTTGGGAAACTTTATATATTGAACATCCCACATGTATATATATACTACTTTGGTACATACTCCTACACACATAGACTGCTGAGTTTTGACTGCATGTTGTGTTCAGCAGGAACGGCCAGAGGTCGGTCTATCTTTTATTAATTTTAATTTTGATCTATGGAGTGATACGAATGCTACATATATAAGTTCTAGTCAAAACTGCTATCTATCAAAATACTATGGATCAACTCAGGAATTATTCCCATAAATCTCAGCATTTGCACACTACAAAAAGATGGTGGGCGGTGGGAGAAGGAGGAGGAGCAGCCGCAGGAGGGAGCCGTCGCCTGCCGCCCCATCGCGTGAGGAGGAGGAGGAGGAGTAGGTGCCCTAGGAGGACGCCGAGGAGGCGCAGGAGGACGAGGAGGAGGAGGCGACAGCAGGGGGTTCCACTTCCTCTAGTTCGTCGAGCGTCTACTTGCGAGGTCTCGCGAGCCTCCCTCAGCGACCGATACCTCGTGAGAGACACCCGCCGATTCGACCCGAGGGGGAAAAGTAAGTAACTTTAGATGTTATTAGTACTTTATATGATATGTTGAAAATCAAAATAGAAATTAATATTTTTCTTAATCACTTGGGCAGAAACTAGACGATTGTGGCGAGTGGAGGTGGTCACACACGCCAAGTCAATGGCATCCTCGGTCTTCTATGCAAGGAGCACTTCCCTGGCCTGGTTGAGTACGCCGGAGTGACGGGGCCAACCTACTCGTTTGACCACTACGTCGCCGTCCCTGATGCTACAGATCAGGCCCATAGGGTATTCAACAACAAGGCAGAGTGGGTGAAGCAAGAGCTGTGGGTAAGTCTTCCTTGCACTACATTGCTCAATACAATCTTGAAATAATGAATGGATACATCGTGTTTGTATGCAGGATTTCTTTAGATGCCAGGATGGACATGAGGCCAGGGCAGATGCAGTGGCTACCAAATGCTGCAAAAAACTCATCGTGGACATGCATTACGAGGCGCGTATCCAGGCAATCGTAACTTACCACGGGACCGTCCTTGGAACGAAGGTCACCAAAAGGGATGCAAGATCCATGACGCTGACCCAGGACTAGTACTTGTAGGTAAATATAGAACATTAACACTGATTTCTTTTGAGATTAAGTAGGCTTAATTTCATCTTCTGATATGTCATGTACTTGATGGCCTGTAGATGATTCCTTATTGGTGCGTCACGCATCCCCAGTGCTAGGAACAGATGGTGGACAGGTGGTGCTCATGCGAGTGGGAGGAGACGCACAACTTGTGTCGGGAGCGGCATTTGATGATGCCAGGTGTAGCACACCATCAAGGCAGCTATAGCCTTAGCGGATACGCAGAAACATGGGTACACAAATTCATTTATTTATGCTCAATTCTGCATGATTTCTAATCATCTTGCATTTTTTCTCGCAGTCGGCGTCACATGGTGGCCAGCCTTTCTCCATCTTCAAGGCATTTGCTATGGCCCACAAGGCAAGGCGACATCCGACGTCGACTACAACCTGGAGGATGGGCCCGAGGCGTACAACAATGCGACCGTCCACAACCTCCTCAGTGAGTACACATCGATGGCAAGGGAGGTCCATGGGTTAGAGTACGATCCAAGCACCGAGGACCTTGATGGAGAAGTCATCATGAGGGTAGGAGGAGGCAAGAAGCATGGGCGGTACTGGATTAGCAACGGCGCAATCGACTCGGCCGCTACTCCTAGTCTCTCATAGATTCAAGCAAGCAGCACAAGCAAGAGCCCGACCATACAACCTCGGTAGGACACTTCACACCATCGGGTGGAGGCACTTGAGGTTATTCCTGGTTTATTCGTCGTTTATTGGGTTTTTCATACCTTTCCTTTGCATTATTATAATATTGGGGTGAATATATTGTAGGCCCAGCTAGAATAAGAGAGGAGGATATGGGAGTAGATGCAGGCGAAGATGGAGAGGGTGGAGGCTGAGCGAGAGGCCAAGCAACAGAGGATGGTGGAGATTCTTTAGTACATGCAAAGTCTTGGCACCGCTATGGGTGTAGCTCCGCCACCTTCGCTATTCGCTCCACCTCCACCTCCTCACTATTCTACTCCTGTGAGTATAAATGTTTTAGTTTGTATGTTCATGCTTACGGTCAAACCTAGTGGAGTATGAAAGTTTTATTCATGTATGGTATATATTTATCTTGTCTCACACATGCAATCTCTTATTCTTTGTGCAGAATCAATCGGCGGCATTGAACGATCCTCATGCTTCAGCGAATCCTTTACCAAATCAGTGATGATACTTGTGGTTATTAATGATACTTCTATTTGCAATTGTGGTTGACGATGATGGAGCACTTGGATTGCTTGTGAACTTATTTGTGATATATTGTGAGACATGTGATGTTTGTGATATATATGTGACGTTTGTGATGTATATGTGGTGTTGGTGATATATATGTGATGTTGATGATATATATGTGATGTTGGTGATGTTTGTTATATATATCTTCTATTTGTTTGGATGGGATGTAAAAAACAAATAAAAATATTGTTTTCAGTCACTTTGCTGAGTGCAATGGCCATGACACTCGTTAAAGTGACCATCTAGGAACTATCTGGGAACATGCTTTGCCGAGTGCAATGGCCATTGCACTCGGCAAACATCATAGGTTTGCCAAGTGTCTGGACCGTGGCACTCGGCAAAGGTGGCCACTTTGTCGAGTGTCACCGACAAGATACTTGGCAAAGTGGCCACCTTTGCCGTGTGTCTAAGTCAACTGTGCTCAGCAAAGAGGGCACCTTCGCTGATTGCTTGACCTTGACACTCAGCAAAGCCATCGTGATAGTGGCGCTCGCTGTCATGGCCACTTTTCTTTATCAAGTGTCGGATTGGCACTCGGCAAAGCCTTTGCCGAGTGCCCGATAAAGTGCACTCAGCAAAGAGGTCTTTGCCGATAAACTGTTTACCGAGCACCCTTTGCCGAGTGTAACACTCAGCAAAAGGCTTTGCCGAATGTATATCGGCCTTTGCCGAGTGCCTCAGGCACTCGGCAAAGAAGCCGCCTTCGGTAGTGATGGTAAAACGATGCATTGTCAAAAATAGCAACATCATTATAAAAGCAACCCATATGAAAAAGAGTGACACCATGGTCAAAAGATGTCATAGTCAGAATAACAGCAGCACCTCTAAAAAGCAACCCACTTGTAAAAAGTGTGACACTATCTTAAATAGAAAGATTGTCAGTAATATAGCAACACTGTATACAAAGCAATACAATATAAATAGTGTGACACTAAAGTAAAAGCAAACGGCAACATCCTTGTAAAGCCTCAACCTTGTGCACTCCTCCGACGGCGCCATCGACTTCATCTTCAATGGCTTCACCAGCGCAAACCTCACCGTCGACAACTCGGCCATGGTCACACCGGACGATGTCCTCGTGGTCACCAACAACACGTACCTAATGAAAGGCCATGGTGTTTACCCAGCCCAGCTCCACTTCCACTCACCTTCAGGCGTGGTGGAAGCGTGCTCTCCTTCTCGACCATCTTCGTGTTCGCCATCCTCTAGGAGTACGCCGAGCTGAGCGCCTACAGCATCGCCTTCTTCATCACCCCTACCAAGAGCTTCTCGGACACGTTGGCAAGCCAGTTCATGGGTCTCTTCAACACGAGCAATGTTGGGAACACCACCAACCATGTCTTCACCATCGAGCTCGACACACTGCTCGACGTGGAGTTCGGAGACATGAACAACAACCACGTTGGGATTGACATAAATGGGCTGAGGTCTGTCAAGGCTGCCTCAGCAGCGTACTACGACGACAAGGACGGTAGTGGCGGAGCGCTCCATAACCTAAGCCTGATCAGCAACAAGGCCAAGCAGGTGTGGGTGGACTATGATGGCCCGAGCACGGAGCTCAACGTGATGCTAGCACCCCAACGGGTGCTGAACCCCAAGAAGCCTCTGCTCTCCCATGCCGTCGACCTCTTGACGGTGATCATGGACACATCGTACGTTGGTTTTGCCTCCTCCCTAGGCTCCATGTCGTCGTGACACTACATCCTTGGCTAGAGCTTTTCCTTGAACGGATCATCAGCTCCTCCACACGACTACTCCAAGATGCTGATGCCACTGATGTTAGATTGATCTCTAATCCTAACTAGACCCAATGGCCCAGTTGGGTCTTTGATTCGTGCCCTGATCGGGGGCGCCCAACCCACCATGGCTGGAGGGCCCCTATCACACTACGCTATAAAAAGAGCTGGGGGCCGGCGGCTCTTATCATGAGGTTCGCCTGAGCCGAGCTCTTCACCGACACCAAAACCCTAACCCGATCTAGAGAGGGGCGCAGCCCATGATGGGAAGCCACTAGCCGCGCCGCTCGCTCCATCGACGTCGACGTCGACGTCTTCACCGCCCTCTTCGCCGACCGTCACTGCCCGTGCGTAGACTACATCGACGAACGTGATGGCGTCCTCTGAACCCTCCCACTCTGTAGTGTCAGGTTCAACACCTTCTCCCTTCCCTCTCTATCTCTCTAGTTCTACATGTATTAGGATGTACTGCATCTTTTATTCTGAATAGAATCACTCTACTAGCTAGATCTATGATCCTAGTGATACTATAGCTTCAACAATGGTACCAGAGCAGGTCCACTAGGTGTAGATCTCGGCTGAGGTGTTAGAAAAGAGAAAGGTCAGATCCAGTTTGGATCTGAGAAGACAAAAGGTTTGGTTGAACCCTAACCCTAACTGGGTTGAGGAAAGGAGAAGAAGAAGAGGGTTTCGGCCTTAAGAAGGTAAAAGTCAAACCCTAAACCCATGAATCAATCATGGAGAAAAAGAACAATGAAACCCGAGACTCTAACCCTAGATCCATAATCGGTTGAATCCGAGAAAAACAAAAGAAAGAACGCAAATTAGAAGGGGAAAGGGAGGCCTGCCTCGACCGCTACTGACACCGCCGTAGAGCGGCTTGCCGGCGTACAGGGAGAAAAGGGCCGAGCCAAGGGAGCTGCTCATTGGGCTCTGGCCAAAGGGGCGCCGCGGCCAGGCTGCTCGACGACGTCGCGCTCACCTGCTGGGGAGCACGCACGCCAGCGAGGGGGCCAGCGACGGCGCCATCGCTCCATCGTTTTGCCTGCTCGACTCGCTCGGACTCGCCTCGCTGCAGCTGCGCTGTGGGAAGGAGAGAGGATAGTGGTGAAGAGAGAGAGAGCAAAGAAGAAAATGATGCTAGGGTTACGGGGAGGCAGCCGGGCATCGGTTTTGATCCTGTGACTTCACCATGCAGCTGTCGGATCAGAACAGACGGTGCTGGTTGATCGGGCCAACTCGCGGCCCAGGCGGGTGAGCGCGCCGTGTGGCTTTGCCGACCCAGGTCCAGGTTGCGGCCTGGGTGCGGGCAGTGTGCGCACAGAGAAGTGGGCCAGGCTGTTTTGTAGGCCAGGCCAAAAGAACAGTGAGAATTTGAGTTATTTTTTTGTTTCATGGAAATTGATTAATGGCTTAAAGAAAATAGAAAAGAGATTTGTCCTGTGGGTAAAATTCATTAAATTTAATTATTTTTCCACTGCGTATTTAAAGATGTTATTTTCATTATTAAATTCGAACCAACGGAAGAATTTAATTTTAAAAATGGATATGTTTTTAATTGATTATATTATTATTATTATTATTCTGACCAACGTTGATTAATGACAATATTATGATGTTATTTATGAACAGTTTTGTCATGCATTAATTCTATTTCTGCCCAACAGTGATGTAGAATTAGTGTAGAGGATAATTGTATGTTTTAATTTTGACCAATGTTGGAACTAAGGCATGTAGTTGTTATTGTTATTATTTATGTTCTCACTCTATATAAATTGTGTTTTCCGACAGATACAACTTGATGGATTGTATCAAAGAGATCCCCACTCTCAAAGATGATAACTACACGGAATGGAAGAAAAAGATTGACCTAGCCTTCATCTTGGCTGAGGTAGACTGGGTAGTCACCTCACCATATCCCACTGAGCCTATGGCACCAGTGAGGGAGACAAACGAGGCTGATGCCGCTTGGGCAACCAAAGAGAGGGATTTTATATCCCAAAGAATGTTTTATGACCTTGAGCATAGGAAGTGGGTCATTACCAATAAGAAATATTTGGCTGTGATAAAGAACATGATTGAGCCTGTAATTGTGGGCTCAATCCCAGAGTGTGACACCGCCACCGAGTACCTCAAAAGAATAAAGAGTCAGTTCATTAACTCTTCAAAGACATATGCTACCCAGCTAATAAAGCAGCTGATGACAAAGAGATACTTAGGTAATGGTGGCATAAGAGAGCATATACTAAGGATGAGCAATTTGGCATTCAAGCTAAAACCAATGGATCTGGCTCTCAAGGAAGAGTTCCTTATTCATCTGATTTTTGCTTCCTTGCCAAAAGAGTTTGACACTTTTGTTGTCAACTACAACATACAGCCCAAGAAATGGGACATGGAGAGGCTCATGACTATGTGTGTGCAAGAGGAGGAGAGAATAAAAGCTACCAATGGTGGCACTATCAATTATCTGAAAGACAATAAGAAAAAGAATAATAATACTAACTTCTCCTCAAAGTCAAAGGAAAAGGGTCCCATGCTGCATCAGCCTCAGCAAAACAAGTTCACAGTAGAGAAAGATCAATGTCTCTATTACAAGAAGATGGGACATTATAAGAAAGATTGTCCCGATTACTTAAATATGATCATGGCAAAGAAAGGTGAGAACATTATTATGTTCATAAATGAATCCCTATATGTACAGTATTCAAAATCTACTTGGTGGATTGACTCAGGTGCAACTGTTCATATTGCTAATTCTTTACAGGAATTCCGTTCAATGAGGACTACGCGAAGAAGCGAAAGACACATTAAAGTTGCAAATGAAGTACGAGCAGATATTGAAGCCGTTAGCGATCTTTCTCTAGAGCTTGCTGATGGCTTCACACTTATACTTAGAGATGTTCTTTATGTTTCCTCATTACAGAGAAACTTGATTAGTGTTTCATGCTTGGACAATGATGGATATGATTGTCATTTTGAAAATGGCAAATGTAAGATAATATTTAATAATGCATGTGTTGGTCTTGCTGTCTTATAAAATAAGCTTTATTTGTTATCACTACGTGATGATATAAATATTGTATGCGATGATGGGAACGTTGTGTGCGACAATGAGAATGTATCCTCGTCTGTGGATATAAACAGAAAACGAAAGAGAGCACATAATGCGTTGTCAAAATTATGGCACTATCGTTTAGGCCATATTTCAAAGGAGAGAATAGAAAGACTAGTTAAGAATAATATTTTTCCTCTATTAGAGCTCTCAGATTTAGAACAATGCAGAGAATGCATAAAAGGAAAATATGTAAAGAAAATTAAGAAAGATGTCCAACGAAGCGCAGGAATTTTATAGATTATTCACATAGACATCTGTGGTCCGTTTCCTATAAAGAATGTGGATGGTTATGATTCATTCATAACATTCACAGATGATTACTCCTATTATGGCTACATTTATCCAATCAAAGAAAGAACAGAAGCATTGGATAAATTTCAGATATTTAAGGCAAAAGTTGAAAACCAACACAATTTAAAGATTAAGATAGTCAGATCCGACCATGGGAGGAGTACTACGGTCGGCATACCCCATATGGCCAAGTTCCTGGACCTTTTGCAAGGTTCTTATAGGAGAATGGTATAGTAGCCTGATATTCTACACCGGGTGAACCTCAGCATAATGGAGTAGCTGAAAGGCGTAATCGTACCCTGATGGATATGGTGCGCAGTATGATAAGTTACTCCACCTTACCGTTGAGCCTGTGGATAGAGGCGTTAAAACGCCATTCATATTCTCAATAGAGTACAAAGTAAGTCGGTGCCTAAAACACCGTATGAGTTGTGGACAGGAAGAGTACCCTCACTAAACCACTTACGTATGTGGGGGAGTCCTACTGAGGCTAAAGTATTTAACCCAAACATTGAGAAACTAGATCCCAAAATAGTGAGTTGCTATTTCATTGGCTACCCAGAAAAGTCAAAATGTTTTCGTTTCTACTGTCTAGACAGACATACAAAGTTTATGGAAACGAGACACGCTGTCTTCCTAGAGGATGAAATGATGAGGGAGAGCATGGTAGCTCGAGAAATTGACCTTGAGGAGAAGCGGGTGTATGCACCCATTCTAATGATTCATGAGCCATTTTTCTCACTATCTGCTGTCGCTGCACCGACAGTGCAAGATACTGTAGTGCCAGCACCTATTATTAATCCGCCTATGGCAATAATGAATGATGATAAGGAACCTATTCTTTAGGATCCTATAGAACCTATTGCCACAAATGAGGGGGAGCAACAACAGCCTCAAACAGAAGATGTGCCAAATGTGGAGGCCCCTAAAAGATCTCAAAGAGTTAGAAAATCAGCTATTCCTGCTGCTTATGAAGTGTACAACACTGAGAAATTTCAAATAGAGGATGATCCCACCTCATTTGAAGAAGCCATGAGAAGTGATCGTTCATCAAAGTGACTTAAGGCCATAGAAGATGGAATGAAATCTATGAATGCCAATAAAGTTTGGGACTTGAAAATAATTCTTAAAGGAGTCAAAACAGTAGGTTGTAAATAGGTCTACAAAACAAAACTTGACTCTCAAGGAAATATAGAGAGATATAAAGCGCAACTTATGGCAAAAGACTTTACGTAAAGAGAAGGGATTGATTATAATGAGACCTTTTCTCCAGTCTCATGTAAGGATTCTTTCATAATTATAATAACATTAGTGGCACATTACGATTTAGAATTACATCAGATGGATGTAAAGACGACATTTCTCAATGGTGACTTGGAGGAAAATATTTACATGGCACAACCAAAAGGTTTTATCATGGAAGGAAAAGAACGAATGTGATGCCGCCTAAAGAAATCCCTTTATGGATTAAAACAAGCTTCAAGACAGTGGTACTTAAAGTTTGACCGGACAATAAGGAATTTTAGGTTTAAAGAGAATGTTAAGGACAATTGTGTTTATGCAAAGTTTAAAATAAGAAGTTTATCTTCCTTGTCCTGTATGTGGACGATATCTTACTTGCTAGTAGTGATGTCAGTCTACTACTGTAGACAAAGAAGTTTTTGTCCTCAAAATTTGATATGAAAGATCTTAGTGAAGCTTCGTTCGTTTTAGGGATCGAGATTCACCGAAATAGAAGTAAAGGGGTATTAGGACTGTCACACAAGACATACATAGAAAAAATCTTAAAGAATTTCAGTATGCACAAATATAGTCCATCACCTGCTCCTATAGTCAAGGGCGACAGATATGGGAATTTTTAATGCCCCAGAACCAATATGAGATCGATCAAATAAAAATGGTCCCATATGCTTCAGCTGTCAGAAGCTTGCAATATGCTTAAGTATGTACGCGCCCTAACTTGGCATTTGTTACCGGGTTACTTGGTAGATTCCAGAGCAATCCTGAAATAGAATACTAGAAATTAGTAAAGAAAGTCTTGCGTTATTTGTACGAAACGAAAGGTCCCATGATGACGTATAGAAAATCTGATTCACTCCATATAGTGGGATATTCAGATTCTGATTATGCGGGAGATGATAGAAAATCCACGTCTGAATATGTATTCACTCTCGTAGGGGAAGCTATTTCATAGAAAAGCTTAAAGCAAACCGTCACTACATCGTCCACAATGTATGTCGAGTTTGTAGTGTGTTATGAGGCAACGGGACAGGTGAACTAGCTAAAGAAGTTCATACCCGGTTTGAAGGTGGTTGACGGCATCTATAGACCACTTAAGTTATATTGCAATAATAATCCGGCAGTACAGTATGCTCACAACAATAAGTCAAGTGGTGCTACCAAACACATTGACATAAAGTATTATATTATGAAAGATAAAGTCCAGGATCATGTCATAAGTCTTAAGCATATAAGTACTGAAAAGATGCTCGCGAATCCGCTTACAAAAGGCTTACCACCCAACGTGTTCAGAGAACATGTAGTCGACATAGGTTTAAGGGAAAGCCTATAATTCCTAGACAAAGAAAGACCCAAAAATTAAGTATCTATTTCAGAATAGAGTGGTGTGTTGTAGCTGTTAAATCTATCGACAATTGATCGTGACGATAAAACATGCTCTATGCGCTAATATGTAATGAAATGAACAAAAATAAATGATATGAAAATGAAAGATGGAAGGAAATCAAGGGGGAGATAGTTAGATTGATCTCTAATTCTAACTGGACCCAACGGTCCAGTTGGTTCTTTGATTCACGCCCTGATCGGGGGCGCCCAGCCCACCATGGCTGGAGGGCCCCTGTTACACTGCGCTATAAAAAGAGGTGGGGGCCGGCTGCTCTTATCACGATATTCGCCTGAGCCGAGCTCCCCACCGACATCAAAACTCTAACCTAATCTAGAGAGGGGCGTAGCCAGTTACGGAAAGCCACCAGCCGCGTCGACCGCTCCATCGACGTCAACGTCTTCACCGCTCTCTTCACCAACCGTCGCTGCCCGTGCGCAAACTACATCGACGAAAGAGATGGCGTCCTCTGAACCCTTCCCCTTTGCAGTGTCAGGTTCAACGCTTTCTCCCTTCCCTCTCGGTCTCTCTAGTTCTATATATATTAAGATATACTGCGTCTTTTATTCCGAATAGAATCGCTCTCCAGCCTAGATCTAGATCTATGATCAATACTATAGCTTCAACAGCCGGTAGTTGGCGGCGGAAGTGGTCGGTCAAACACGGTCCTCGAGGTAGCGCTGCCAATCGGCGTCGTGGCGTTCGTCCTCGCCGCGGTCACCAGCGTGTTTGTGTTCGGTTGGAGAAGGGCCAAGTACGCCGAGCTTCGTGAGGAATGGGAGGACGAGCTCGGGCCGCGCCGGTTCTCGTACAAGGACCTCTTCCACTCCACCGGCGGGTTCGACGACGACAGGCATCTGCTCGGCGCCGGCGGGTTCGGGAAGGTGTACAAGGGAGTGCTCCCGGCGTCCAAGCTCCAGGTAGCTGTAAAGAGGGTGTCGCATGACTCGCGCCAGGGGATCAAAGAGTTCGTCGCCGAGATCACAAGCATCGGTCGCCTCAAGCACCGGAATCTTGTCCGCCTGCTCGGCTACTGCCGCCGGAGAGGCGAGCTCCTCCTGGTGTACGAGTACATGCCTAAAGGAAGCCTCGACAAATTTCTGTACGATCGTGGGAGGAAGCCTACTCTGGACTGGTGCAAGCGCTTCCGGGTCATCAAAGACGTCGCCTTGGGCCTCTTCTACCTCCACAACAACTGCGAGCAGGTGATCGTCCACCGCGACGTCAAGGCGAGCAACGTTCTCCTCGACGACGCGATGGCCGGGCACCTGGGCGACTTCGGGCTCGCCCGGCTGCACGACCACGGCGGCAACCCGCGGATGACGCGGGTGGTCGGCACCATCGGTTACCTGGCCCCCGAGCTGGCGCGCACCTCCAAGGCGACTCCGCTCACCGACGTGTTCGCGTTCGGGGTGTTCCTCCTGGAGGTCACGTGTGGGCGGCGACCCATCGAGGAAGACGCGCGCGGCGACGGCGATCGCGTCCTGCTCGTGGACTGGGTGCTCGGGCGCTGGTCCGAGGGCAGGATCAGCGACTGCGTGGACGCGAGGCTCCAGGGGGAGTACGACGCCGGCGAGGCGAGCCTGGTGCTCAGGCTGGGGCTGCTCTGCACGCAGGCCTCGCCCGGCGCGAGGCCGAGCATGCCGGAGGTCGTGCGCTACCTGGACGGCAGCCTGGGGCTCCCGGAGCCGTCCCCGACGGAGCTGGATTTCGGGGCCATGGCTTCGCTGCAGAGCAACGGGTTTGACTCTTAGGCCATGTGGTATCCGACGTCCTCGGCAGCGTCCGACGCGAGCCACGGCACGGTGTCTGATCTGTCCGGGGGACAATGACACGTTTGACATGTTGGAGCGGCACGTACGGTTGTCGGTTGGTGTCCCATCTTGTGAGTCTCTCTCTTGTCTGTCAAGTCAAGTGATGAAATTGATGGCCGTTGGGACTTGGGTACCGTTTACTTTAAAAAATAAAATTAATTACACAGTTTAGACGAAATTTACGAGACGAATCTTTTAAAGTTAATTAGACTATGATTAGACACTAATTACTAAATAACAACGAAAGTGCTACGGTACTATTTTCCAAAAATTTTCAACCACTAGACAATGCCTTGGGCGATTAATTTGGTCGTTGCACGCCAGCGGACCACCCGCCACCGGCCCACCGCCGGCTGAGAAGTATTGAAGTCTCGTCAGTTCGTAGGAAGTTTCAGACGACTTGGAACAGGTTTAGGACGGAGCATTGTCGTATTGATTGTCATTTGACAGGACTAAACTTTAGTCAGGGTAATCAAACACCCACTTAAGCCTTCTCAGACTTCTCTACCAAGTATGAATACTGGTGTCTGGTGTCAAGGAGCAGTGCTATTTGGACTTAGAGGACTTCAGATTATGACAAGATCCTTCATATATACATTGTACAACCATTTCCTTGAGTTAAAAAGTTCAATCATATATAATAAAGGAAACGCTACAAACATTTCCTTCGGTTAAAAGGTAAAAAAAATACTTATGCTTGCGTAGCTGTGGGCCTTCATGTTGGATCGCTAAAAGCCATCTCCAACAATACTACAATTTTCGTAGTTTCCAAATTTTGTTGTTTTCTCCAGCAACCACTGTTCGCCTAAACGGCCGTTTAGTCCGTTTACACACCGTTTAAACGCTACACAGTTGTACACCGTTTCCGTTTAATCGAATGTTTTGACCGTTTAAACGATCGTTTTCCCGTTTAAACACCCGTTTTACCCGAATAATGGGCTAAATGGCAGACGACCGACTGTTTACCGTTTAGCATTTAGGATAACACGGCCAGCAACGCTACCTAAAACAGACTACCCAAATCCATTGTAGGTGAGAATGACACGTGGGGCTCGACTGTCATTCTCTATCAGCTTCTTCTTCCTTGCACGCATGAGCAGAGCCAGCAAGGGGTGAGGGGTGGAGGAAGGGCGGACACGGGGCTGGCTGCGCCGCCGAGGGCTGGCCACCAGGACTGGCCGCGTCCGCGTCGAGGAACCACGCCTGCTGGGGAGGTGCCGCCGCATCAGGAGGCCATGACCAAGCCACGTCAGGACGCCGCTCCGTCGGGGCAAGACCACCGGGAAAGCCGCGTCAGGCTGGGGCAAGGCCGCCAGGGCTGGCCGCGCCCGCGTCAGGGCAAGCCACCCGCGCCATAGTGCCATGCCCGCCGAGGCAAGTCGTCGTCGCCTAGGCAGGCCACGCCGGGAGGACGCGCCGAGGAGGGGTGCCGGTAGCATGGCCGTGCCGGGGGACGGCTGTCAGCATCGAGAAGGGCCTCACGCCGGCCAGGAAGCACCGCATCCGACTCCGTGTCGGTGCTCGCGCATGCTCGAGCGCAGAGAAGAAGGGGAAAAATTTGCACAGTGGAGGAGGGGGCCAACAGGAATAGAGGGTGAAGAGAGAAAAGTAGTGGGGCAACAAAAGTATAGGGTGTGGTAGGAGGTGAATTTTTTTTTAATTTTAACATTTTTTGAAAACTAATTTTAAATATAACACTGTCTGTTTTTTTTAAACTAACACTTTTGGCCGCGCCTATTGCCCTGGCGCGGCCAAATGTCTGTGCCGCGCCATGCATGGTGGCGTGGCAGAGGGCTGACGTGGCGACGACCGGAATCACGATCGTTGACGTGGCAGGGCTCTACCGCGCCACCGATCTTGACGCGGCAGTGCCGCGCCATGGAGCATGGCGCGGGTGGGCAAAAAAAATATCACGAGCGAGCCCGCCCGCCCGCCGCTGCGCATCGCCCGCGCCAGCCGCACGTGCCCCGTCGCCGCGCAGCGCCTACCCACGCCGTGCCCGGCCACTCCCGCCGCGCAGCGCCCGCGCTGGCCGCGCCACGATTTCAAGGCCGCCCGCTCCTAAGGTACCTTCCTCTCGATTTCATGTTATTTTGATTATTATTGTTTTAGGATAATTAGTGATTTATGATAATTAGTGATTTAGGATAGTTAGTAATTTAGGATAGTTAGGGTTTTATGATTATTATTGATTTATGATAGTTTGTCAAATTTAGGATAGTTAGATTAGTGAATTTGTTTGTGATTTACGTAGGTAGTATTTAGGTTTGAGGTTATGTGTTCTAGTATAGTTATGATTTTGGGTTTAGGAATTGATTAGGTATTTATTTTTTAGTTTATAGTTAGTTATTTAGTTAGGGATTTTGGGTATAGATACTAGTTTACAAATATCGGTACTTACTAGTGCGTGATACGTCGATTTTGATGACTTCATGAAGTTTTGTCAAATGCTTATATTCCTAGTGAAGTTGTTTATGTTACTAGTGCGTGATATGTCTGTTAATGTTACTTTGAATATATACATGTGCTTTCATATTGTGTTCGTATTGCATAATAAATAGTTCAAATTTTGCAATGCTATATAATGTTAATTTGAATACTCTAACGTTTAGTTTATCAATTTGTAACAGGATGACCCCTCCCACGCAGCACCCGTTGTACCCCATTTTTGAGGTGGAGTACGACGACCAGCACCGAGCACATATCTTGAGTGATAACGACGCAGAGGTGGTCTTGCCTACTTTGAGGCCCCGCACGCACACCAGGGCGCACCAGTGGGACGAGCGTTATGCGTTGTACATACGGCATGCTGGCTTCCTCGAGTTTGTCCATATTGTCAACCATGGTCTTCCGCCTCTTGACCTAGCACTACTTACTGCAGCTATAGACAGGCGTGAGTGCATTATTTATACGTAAACTTTTTTGTAACAAATTTGAGGCAACTAACAGTCGTTCTATTTTTATAATAGGTGAAGGCTTGAGACCCACACGTTCCACCTACCTTGTGGCGAGATGATCTTGACCATGCAGGATGTGAAGGCTATTTTTGGCCTTTGGTTGGGGGACTTCCAGTGATAGGGATAGTTGACAACGATCACTGGAGGGAGCTGGTGGCTCAGTTTACTGGCTTTCTTCCACCGGACGACGAGGCTTCCAAGAAAAATAAGTGAGAAATTGAAGCCTATTTAATACTTGCATTGCTTTTCTGCAGCCATCGGGTCTCATTTTCTTTGTAAATTTCATTAAAACTTTGGTGTTTCATCGTCCTGGATCATGAAGCGCTTTGATTACTTAGACCCATAGGCTGAGGAGGCTCAGATCGATAGGTTCGCTCGAGTGTGGCTCTGGAACTTTCTTGGTGCTTTCCTCTTCCCAGACGCCTCGGGCAACACCATCAGCTAGATCTTCCTTGACATACTACGTCAGCCGTGGGAGAACATAGCGGCGTACAGCTGGGGCAGCGTAGTCCTAGCATGAACGTAACGACAGCTATGTATTGCCTGCCATCACACCTTAGGGTATGCGAACCTTGGAGGTTGCTCGTACCTACTCCAGGTTTGGTGTTGAGAACGATGGCCCATTGGGAGGCCCCTTAGTACTGGTTTATCGGTAAGTACTTCGGTTTATTATATTCTTCGATATGGTTACATATGATGAGTTTATTAATGGCTAATTCATTATCGTGTTCAATGCAACAATAGAACGGGCATGATACACTCCCTACAACTCTGTTTATCTGGATGGAATCAGAGTTAGTTAGAGGGAATGTGAGGCGCAAGTACAGGGAGTACACGGACGGTCTCAACATCCTAACACAGCACCAGGTTACGCTCTCTTTACTATCATACCTATGTCTTGTTCGATCTATACTATATCACAGCCTAACTCAATTATGAAATATTCAGGTGCATTGGTGTTGTTGGGATGCTCCGGAGCTCTAGTACTATCTCAGTCCTGTCACTAAGGACGAGTCAGAGGAGTATCGCTACAACGTCCCTCTTTATTTTCTTCCACATGGTCGAGATTCACTTACCCGTCAGGGTCTGCAGACAGTTTGGAAGAATGACAGGCTGCCCACCACCGCTTTACTCCACCAACCAAGGATTGCACGGGTGCATTATCGATTAATAACAAAGCTATAATTCAGTGGTGTGTGTGGTACAACTAACATCATTTTGTTACAGGTATGACCGCAGGAAGAGGTACAAGACCTAGGATTGGCACATGACACACAACGCACACATCCACTTGTGGGAGACTAGGGAACGACAGCCGGTCCATGCGGGTCCTCCACACGACCAGCACATCTTCGACAAGTACCTGCGTTGGCTTCACAGGTCTATGAGGACACATATCAAGCCCCCATACACTGAGGAGGCGACTGACGAGGACTTAGAGGAAGATGTGTACGATGTTGCCACTAGAGAGGACACATAGCTACAGAGAGCTCCGCTACAAAGATACGTGGTAAGATACTTAAATGGTACAATTTGTTATCCATTTGGTATTAAGTATGTATACTAAAACTGTTTAACCGCGTTTCTGTACCTAGGCGACACAATTGTCGAGGCAGTCCAACGAAGAAGCGTTCTGGCTTCATGAGTCTAGAGGGCAGGGGCCAGGCGTTCTCGAGGCTTTTGTGGAGGTAAACATAAACTAGTCTGTTCCAAAATTATTTCTTTAGTGTATAAGCGGTTGGAAAATGCACTAACTTTAACGTCTATTTATGCAGAAGGTGAAAAGAGCTGTAGGAAGCTAGCTCAAAAGCTGAGCTGATGGACACTCCTTATGAGGAACCGCCACTCCCGGCGTGGTTGGGTGGCACGTCTTCAGCCTCTTTGAGGACACCAGCCGGCTCTTCTCAGCTGGTGATAGGTGCCACTTCCGTGGTGCGTACACCACTACATTATAGCGCTGGGAAGGACCCTACAACCGAGGACGACGACGACGACGATGATGACGACGACAACCCCCCGAGCTTCCATAGACAGTACGACCAGTGGGATGATTGGCCGCAGGACGAGATCAGCATGTCTCAGCTAGGTGGTGCCCTGCTTGGTACCCAAGGAGCCTCACAGGTACTAACAAAGATAGTTTGTTTAAATACATAGGCTACATGAACTAACGATCATAAAGAATTCTAAGTAATCGTGCATATCATATACTTACAGGGTACGAGCCGTACGCACCAACGACGCGACCACACCGACATTGGCTACACTTTCAATGTGTTGCCAACAAATCCAAAGAGACATAGGCGTCCTAGGGATCCTTACACTCTAGGGTCTTAGTTTGTTTGGTCGAACTATTATTGGCGTCCAAAACTTATAGGCTTAGTTGGTTATGTTATGTCGAACTTATGTCAAACCAATGAAAATGTTATGTGGCAGCTTATCAACTTACGCATGGACTTAATTTATTTGCTTCATATTCGTTTCAATGCGTCGCGGCATCATTGCATGCAAGATTAAGTAGCAACTAGTTCGAAAACCGGTAGTCCCGCGGTATCTCGACGCCGGTGGCCGGTGTCTTGCGTGAGGGGTCGAGGAAGCCGGGGTCCATGGTCGTGTCGCCGCCGATCCTACAATATGGGGCCAAAAAGCCAAATAAATAAGTTCCCTTAAAAAATATTTGTTTCAATTCGATCTAATTTTTCATAATCGATTAGTTAACATGGTGGTTAACCATATTATGAAAGACGGAAAAATATCATTGGCTTATCAAATTCTCTATTCGGCTATGAAAAAAATTTAACAAAAGACAGAAACAAATCCATTATTGATTTTACGTCAAGCAATACTTAGAATAACTCCCACTATCGGCGCGACGCGTTCCGATTAAACCGTCCAGATAACGCCAGTGTGGGGGAATAGACCCCCTATACCCTCATAGGTATACATGGGCCGCACCACCAGAGGTGGCCCAGCCCGTAAGATGAAGCGTGCGGAGCACGCTATATTGTAATTGTACCAAATTGGATACTTTACTTGTAACCTTGTCCCTTTAGAATATATAAGGAGGGGCAAGGGTCCCCCTAGAGGATGGATCATAACAGATCTCACCCTAGATCAATACAAATAACAGAGCACATGACGTAGGGTTTTACGCCACACTGGCGGCCAGAACCTGTATAAATCTTGTGTCTTGTGTCTCTGTAACCATCTGGTTCCTGATTACACGTATCCTACCGATAATCTACCACCATGGGCACCCCTCTCGATGGACTACCGACCATATTTCGTCGATAGTGGTGCGCCAGGTAGGGGTCCCCTCTAGGGGTTGTGCCCCTTTAGGGGTTGTGCGTGCTAGCCCTTTGGCGAGCCAGATGGGAATTTTCTTCACCAACGTCGTCATCCGCGACAACTCGGGATCCTGTGGGCGGACTACGACGACGCGTTTCATGGGCAGCTACCAAAGTGCACGAAGTTAAACAGCAGCCCTAACATTCAGCACAGCGTCCGGCAAAGGTTGATTTGATCAATCATGGCCTAGTTGGTCCCGCTTTGTCTTAAGGGACTGGCTTCCCTCCACGGCTGCCATGCATGAACGAAGAAGACATATACTTGTTGAAGCCATCGAAGTTGTTGTCGACGGCCGGCGGCACACGGCCACGACTCCAAATAGGCAAGCAAGGGCACGTCTGAGTCCTAAGACAAGCAAATAAAGAAAGAGATATATACGTACATCTACAAAGTGCCATGCAAGCCGATTACCAGAAAGTCATGCAAGCTAAATATTGAAGACCATGCAAGGACAAAAACTCATACATATGCATGTACGTGAGCCATACATTACGTACAGATTTGTTGCTGCTCTTCCACGTCTCCAACATGAGTTCGACTTCATCCAAGCCCATCAAGTCATTCAAACTGATCATGCTATCAAGAAAGGTGGAGCCGAGCCGAAGCAAGCCGCTCAAGTCATCATGCAAGTCATGACAAGCTGCCAGCAAGCCACGTTGAGCCATCAAGTGAGCCGCTGAGCGAGTTGCATCGAACCACGTCGACCATGTCCCGAGTGGCTCCGCCGAGCTCCGACCACGTCGACCACGGACCACGTCGACCACGTCCCGAGTGGCTCCGCCGAGCTCCGACCACGTCGACCATGGACCACGTCGACCACGTCCCGAGCGCCTTTGCCGAACTCTGAGCACGTCGACCACGGACCACGTCGACCATGTCTCGAGCGGCTCCGCCGAGCTTCGACCACCTCGACCACTAGACCACGTCGCAATGATGATCGTCGCGAAGAACGACGCTATAACAACCGCGACCACCGTCACAACAGGTCAAAAAGCACGAGGACCGGACAACTTTATCGCCATCGACCAGATTTCTATCCAAAGATAAGTACACTTCTAATATTTATATTTAATACAATTTTCATTACGACGTTTCTCCACAAACGTCCTCGTCATGATTATTCTTCAAATAACGTTTGTCCATGTATACCATCTTAAAGATGACATACAGCTATACTTAATGCAAATCCTCGACCAGTCACGTTGATACTCGATGTCTCCAGAAATGGCCCTGTCTACCGGCTCTCTCCACACGTGTATGAGTGTCCGCCCTCTGTGTTACGGGTCATCGGCAGCGGCTCCTTAGCGACGCCTTCCTACACGCACACGGGCTCCGCACTCCACGCTACAGTGAGGCTAGCTAGGGCTAGAGGCTTAGCTACATACTACCTGGTCGGGCGGTTTATATTAAGTATAAACACAAACTCCATATTAACACTGATGTTTACAAAGCACTAACTGCTTTATCACATCATGCTCATTTGCAAATGACTGACGAGCATCATACACTATTACTGCACCGCTGATTTTTCTCCATAATTTATTATTTTGTACATCATGCACTACCGTTCTATATATTTATATTGTAGGGATCTCGAGCTATGCTCGGGGACTTCGTCGTTTGCCTCTCGACTTGCGCTCGAGGACTGGCGCACCACTCTTCGACCACAGTTTGGACTTCACCGTTCACCCCTTGACCTATGCTCGGGGACTACCCCGACCACTCTCCGACCATAGCTCGGGGACTTCGCGTCTCGACTACATGCGACTGGCGACTCGCATACAGTTGGGAATTTTTTTTCTCGTTTAGACCTTGCTACAAGGCTCATACCTCGTCTTCTAGCAAGCTCGGGGACTACATTGGTACGATGCACCTGATGGTGCATGCTGTATCTAATTAACAAGACTTTTTTAGACCCTGGCACCACGTGCCTACATCATCTACTACCAGGCTCGGGGACTAAGTGGGCACACTTATCGTAAGGTGAATGTGCTCATTCTGATGGTTCAAACGCCTCTGATTCTACAAGGACGGTCGTGTCTCTTTTCGACTCAGAGTCAAAGTGGGCACACTTCGGGGAAAATATTTTTTAAATTTTATCTTGAGCCCCTTACATCCTTCTGGCAAGCTCAAGACAGCGCTACTCGAAGGATACAAGGCGCTCGGGGACTAGCTGTGGGGGAATAGACCCCCTATACCCTTATAGGTATACATGGGCCGCACCACCAGAGGTGGCCCAACCCACAAGATGAAACGTGCGGAGCACGCTATATTATAATTATACCAAATTGGATACTTTACTTGTAACCTTGTTCCTTTGGAATATATAAGGAGGGGCAAGGGTCCCCCTAGAGGACGGATCATAACAGATCTCACCCCAGATCAATACAAATAATAGAGCACAGGACGTAGGGTTTTACGCTACACTGGCGGCCAGAACCTGTATAAATCATGTGTCTTGTGTCTCTGTAACCATCTGGTTCCAGATTACACGCATCCTATCGATAATCTACCACCACGGGCACCCCCTCGGTGGACTGCCGACCATATTTCGTCGACACCAGGCATGCTTGCTGCTCAGGCAGGCGGGACTGGCCGCAGGGTTTCATTCGGCTCTGCCGCGCCATGGATCAGGGCGCGGCACTGCCGCACCATCGACCTTGGTACGACAGACCCTGCCACGTCATCGGTCAGCGATTTCGATCGTCGCCACGTCAGCCCTCTGCCGTGCCACCATGCATGGCGCGACATAGGTATTTGGCCGCACCAGGACAATAGACGCGGCTAAAAGTGTTAGTTTTTTTTAAAAGCAGACAATGTGAGATTTAAAATTAGTTTTCAAACAGTATTAAAATTAAAAAAAAATCTAGGAGGTCTGCTAGAATGATGTGGCTTGAGTGTTTCTAGGCCGGTTGACACCCGAGCATTCAAGGCCTGCCGGACACTCGATCGGGAATGAACAAAAAAATGATCCAAATACTACAAAAATATTAAACAAACAAAAAAAAACAAAAAAAAATGCCAGATTATTTTTATGGTAGCAAAATTAGAAAATTTCAAAGGAAAATCAAATAAAACATACCGAAATTGGAAAAAGCCAAAAAAATTTCAGATAACTATTTAAATAATTCTGATCAATTATAGTTAGGAATAATCAATTTATATAAATTAAACACAGAATTTACACCAAAACAGAAAATGTAAAATATGGTCCAATACGATGTAATCTGCTCCTACTAAAGTACTACCTCATCCCAAGAAAGAATACAATTGTAGCATAGTGTCACGTTTTAGTATCTCGAGTTTAACCAATTATAGATAAAAAAATATTAATATTTATAATATCAAATAAATACTATTGGATTAATTATAAAATGTATTTTCATAAAAAATAATTTAGAGCCATAAATACGAATATTATTCACTAAAAACTTAGTTAAACATAAACTACTTTTATTAATACGTAACCCGTAGTTACATTCACGGAGCGAGCAATGAATCTGCATATGGCCCCGTTCGGCTTACTCAGAAACCGACTTGTTTGGCTTGTTTTTTCAGTCAGAACAGTATTTTTCTCTCACAACAATTTAGCCAGAACAGTATTTTTCAATCAGTTTTAGCTAATTTTCAGCAAGCCCACCGGGGCCTATATATATACTAGATGTCAAAGGGCTAGGTGATTCAATGTGACAGAGACAAGTCCATGCACCTGCTGACCACCCTGCCACGCCCATGGTTGCGCATGGTCCCGGGCACCAGCAGCATGCGGGCGCAGGCGCCCGACCGCACCCTGCCACCCTGAGCCCCACACGACCACGTGCGTACACCATCTTCGAATCTGCATGCATGCAGGCAGCGGTGCAGGGGGCCAGGTGGGGGAGCATGTGGAGCACAGGAGATCAGTGGACTAAAGATCCAATGCTCAGGAAATCGAGTGTGCGGAGGGAGAAAATTACTCGAGCAACCAATAGCTTTAGCGTTAAGATTTACTAGCTCTGGGAACGCTACCCCACCATCTAGATACTGCACAACTTGCCTGATGCTCGGTCTTTCACTGGCCAGAGGGTGTGAGCAAAGCAATCCAAGCTTCAGAGCTAGGCACACCTCCTCCGCGTCATAGTCATCCTGAAGCTTTGAGTCCACTGCTTCCATTAGAGATCCACTGAGCCAGTGTCCAAGAACAAGGTCCACGAGTGCAAAATCATCCCCCTCCATGGCCTTATAGTTGGCCATTTACGGGCCGGTCCAAGCACGACACTAATTAGCACGCCCCAAGAACGGCCTGGCCCGATGGCCTTCGTGCCAGGCCAGCCTTAGTACCATGCCTGAGCCGCCATTTAGGCCTGTAGTGTCGGCCCGGGCACGACACGCTATATGGGCCGGTCTGGCAGCGGCACGGCTCGGCTGCAGGTGGCCATTAGATCCCCGGCCTCGCTCCCATCGGACCGTTGGATCCGCCCGTTGGAATCGGAGGTATAAAACCGTCTGTCGCGGCCGGTCGACCACGTCTCCGTTGCCCTAATTCATTTGCTCTCAGCTCTCCCCCGCAGCGCCGTCTCGCTCGCTCCTCTCTCGCCTCGCTCTCCTCTCTCGGTGAGTCGGCGTCGTCGCATCGATGACTCACTCTCCTCTCTCGCCTTCGACTTCCTCTCTTCTTCTCGCTCTCCGGTGGCCTCTAGAGCCACCACTGGCCGGCACTGGCACAACCCCTAACCCTAACCATTGCTCAATCCGTAACCCTAACCCTTGATCTCGCTTCATCCTCGCCAGATCCGTCGTCGACCTCGCTGGATCCATTGGTTTCCTCATTGGATCCATCGGTTTCCTCACCGGACCCGTCGGATCTCCGGCCTCGCTCCCATCGGACCGTTGGATCCGGCCGTTGGAATACAGGGTATAAAACCCGTCCCGGTGGGCCGGCCACATCTCGCTCTGTCGCGGCATCGCCCTAATTCATTTGCTCTCCTCTCTTGGCGAGTCGGCGTCGCCGCGTCGATGACTCGTTCACCTCTCTCGCCTCTAACTTTCTCTCTTCTTCTCGCTCTTCGGTGGCCTCTGGAGCCACCGCTGGCTGGCACTGGCACAATCCCTAACCCTAACCCTTGCTCAATCCCTAACCCTAACCCTTGATCTCACTTTGTCCTCGTCGGATCCGTCGTCAACCTCGCCAGATTTGTCGGTTTCCTCGCCGAATCCGTCGGTTTTCTCGTCGGATCTGTCCCTCGTCGACCTCGCGCATGACTCTGGTGCTCCGGCTTTGAAGGTAAGTCATAGTCGACCTAACCCTTGCTCAATCCCTAACCCTAACCCTCAATCTCTACTGACCCTTGCTCTGTTTTGTCTAAAGCCGTTGAGGGACCGGGGCGTCGATGAGTGGCGATGGCTGGATCCGACAACGAGACGCTTGAGGTCGCTTCCAACCAAGAGAGGCGGTTGTGTGGGTTGGCCGGAGATGATGATGAGGACGACCTGCGCGAGGACGCCGGGGAGCTATTCGGCCGTAACGTTCAAGCTCCCATCGTCCTCGAGCCCTGCGATGATCAAGCAATGGACGGGAAAGAGAATAATGGCAAGCGATCCCATTCCTCTACCTCGGCAGTGTGGCTTGATTTCAAAAAACTCTTCAAAATAGTGAATGGTAAGAAGGTCAGGTATGGAGCTAAGTGCATCCATTGCTCTAAGGAATACTCTAGGCTCTCTAGTGGTGGCACTGGTCACCTCACCCGACATAGGGATAAATGCCTTAGGAGGCGTGAAAAAACTCGCATGTCTCAGTCATAGATCTCTTTTAATCCTGATGGTAGTATGCGCAATTGGGAGTACTGTCCTATTATTGCTCGTGCTCAACTGGTTCGATTAGTTGCTAGGCTTGATGTTCCTATCTCTTAGGGAGAACCATATGTATTTGAAGAATACATTAGAACTACTCATAATCCTAAATTTGTTTCAGTCTCTAGGCAAATCATCACTAGAGACATGCTTAAATACTTCTTTGATTGGATGGCTAAGCTTGTTGAGACTGTTAGTTCTGCTAGTGTTAATTGTATGTGTCTAACCTCTGATATTTGGTCTGGTAATGCCAAAGAGGACTACCTTAGTGTTGTTGCTCACTACATAAACTCTGATTGGCAACTAGAGAAGAGAGTGTTTGGTCTTAGGCTTATTGATTGTTCCCACAACGGACAAAACATTGATAATCTTGTTGCATCTGTGCTTGCTGATTATGGTTTGACTAGAAAAGTATTTGCTGTTACTTTGGACAATGCATCATCTAATGTATCAACCATGCAAAAACTTAGACCTATTCTTTCTAAATATCTTGGTATTGAAGTCGTGGTCAATGCATCATCTAATGATAGTGATGATTTAGACAATGCAGTTAATTGTATGTTCTTGCATCAGTGTTGTGCATGTCACATTATCAATATGATTGTTAAGGAGGCCCTAACTGCTCTTAAGCCTTTGATCGAAAAAATTAGAATTGTAATATCTTTCTTAAACTCATCTAACTAGAGAATTGCTGCATATAAAAGTTATTGCATTGCCACGGGTGTTAGGCCTAGAAAATTTCAACTGGACATGGAAGTTAGATGGAATTCTACATATCTAATGCTTAAGCATTTGTTTCCACATAAGGTCTCATTCACTACTTTCATCCATGCTCAATATCCTAGGGCTGAAGGTGGTTAGTTGCTTTTAACTGGTGATCATTGGGCTATGGTAGAAAAAGTGCTTAAATTTCTTGAACTATTTTATGATGCTACAGTTGCATTGTCTGGTGTGTACTATCTACATCTTCACTCATGATTCATTATCTTGTTAAGAATGCTATACACCTAAAGAATTATGCTAATGATAATCACATTAGGCCTATGGTTCAACCTATGATAGACAAATATAATAAATGCTGACGGGACATACCTTTGCTTTATTCTTTTACATTCATCCTGGACCTCAGAGCTAAAATAAAATGTTTCATTAGAGTGCTTAGGAGGTTGGGTACTCTTAAGCTTACCAGGTTGGCACTAGAGCTCGACTTACTGATGTCTACAATAAGTATGAGGAGAAATATGGAGGTGTTAGGTTGAGGAGGACTGCCTCTCCTAACCTATCTGGTAAAAAAAAGCCTGCTTGGATAAAATTTATGATGATGATAGCGATGTTGGTGGTGGTGGTGGTATGCATACTGCAGCTGCTACTCTAATCATGGCTAAAGATACATCTGCAGCTGCTCTGCTACAGGCTGTAAGTTCTTCAGGTTCTAATGTTTCTGAAGTTGTTTCTTACTTGGACTGTGACACTATGAACCATTTAGATGATGATTTTAACATCTTGGACTGGTGGCATCAGCACAAACTCACATATCCAGTGCTGTTAATCATGGCTAAAGATATTTTAACTGTTCCTGTTTCAACCATATCTTCATAATCCACTTTTAGTATGACTGGCAGCGACGGAGGAAACTAAAGCCTGAAATGGTGGAGATGCTGACCTGCATCAAAGATTGGGAGGCTGCTGAAGCTCGACTGCAACACATGGTGGAGGACAAGGAGCTCGAAGAAGCATTTGAAGAACTTTATCTTGATTAGTTATCATTTATGTAATGTGACTGTAATATTATTGACTATGGACTGGATTTTGATGAACTTTATAATTGAAGCTGGGTTGTACTCTTTTTTCTGTCTAGGGTTTCTTACAAGGGTGAGTTTTACCTAGACATGTTTTTAATGAGGCAGCCATTGCACTAAAGCTCCCAATAGAATATTATTTTATTCTCTGCCTGTGTTTGTGTGATTATGTGATTGTGAGTCTTTGATAAGTTCTGTGAACATGTAACTTTGAGTCTTTGATAAGTTCTCTGAACTTGTAACTTAAGATTGAGATGATGAAGTGTTTGATATTATGATCAGTTTGGGGTGTTTGAGATGATGAACTTGTCCCTGATATTCTAATCAGTTTGAGGTGTTTTTAACTTATAGTGCTAGTGCCAGCACGGACACTGCTGGGCCGCCGTGCCCAGTGATTGGCACGGCACGGCTAATACCTGATAGTGTCGTGCCTGGACCGGCACCTCGGCACGGCGACACTAACAAGCACGGCACGACACGACTAGTCTACCATGCCATGCCTGGCCGTGCTATGCTAGTGCCATGCCGGACGGCCCGTTGGGCCAACTATACATGGCCTGTTCAATGTGTCTTCTCCCACATGCCACCTCTAGAAGGAATGAGCCGAAGGCGAAAACATCCGTCGCCGGGTTCGCCTTCCCCGTGCGCATTAGCTCAGGAGCCAGGTACCCCGTGGTGCCGACCACACGAGTTGTATACGAGCTCGTCCCATGGTCATACAACCTTGCGAGGCCAAAGTCACCGAGCCGGCCGTTCATCTCGTCGTCGAGGAGCACGTTGCTTGGCTTGATGTCTCTCGGTGCACGATCGCTTGTTCCCACTCCTCATGTAGGTACAGGCGGCGTACAGCAGACCTGCCGCGATATCTTTGATGATTCGAAACCTCTGATCCCAACCTAAGGTGATCTTGCTGCCTTGGTCATATAGAAGCTTCTCGAGGCTACCGTTTGGCATGTACTTGTACACCAAAAGTAGCTCCCCTTTCCGGCGGCAATAGCCAAGCAGCGGCACGAGGTTCCGGACTTCCGGTGCCTTAAGCCGGCCCATGCTCGCAACCTCGGCGACGAACTCCTTCATCCCTTGCCTCGACTCGTCCGACACCCTCTTCACGGCGACCTCTGCTTTGCATCCTGGAAGCACGCCACGGTACACCGCGCCGCTGCCGCCTTGGCCGATCAGTCTCTTGTCCGCGAAGCCACCGGTGGCACGGTGCAGGTCCTTGTACGCGAACCGGTGCGCGCCGAACTCGGCCTCCCAGTCCTCGCGCAGCTCCGCGTACTCCATCCGCTGGCGCACGTAGACCAGGACGGCGGCGACCGCCACGACAGCAGCTGCCGCGACGGCCGCTATCGGAAGCACGATGGCCAGCACCTTCCGTCGTCGTCTGGGCTTCGAGCTGGGACGCGGGTAGTCGGGCAGCCGGGAGACGTCAAGCAGCGGCGCGGCGCCGTCCAAGGCGAAGCTCCAGCCGAGCACGTAGTGGCTGCACGCCATGACGCCGGTCGAGGATGAGAAGCCGACGTACGCCTCGGAGGGCACCACCGCGGCGAGGTCGACGGCGCGCGAGAGGAGGGGCTTCTTGGGCCTGGGCACGCCGACGGGCGCCAGCGTCACGTCGAGCACCGTGGAGCGGCCGTCGTAGTCCACCCACACCTGCATCGCCTCGCGGCTGAAGAGGCTCAGGTCGCGGAACACGGCGCCGTCGGCGTCAGCGTCATCGTAGTAGCCAGCCCTCGCGGCGGCGACGGACCGGAGGCTGTCGACGTCGATGCCGACGTGGTTGTTGTTGATGTCGCCGAACTCGTAGTTGAGCACCGTGTCGAGCTCCACCGCGAGGATGTGGTTGCGGCACCGTCGGTGGTGTTGAGGAGGCCCAGGTACTGGAACGGCATGGTGGTGGAGAGGCTCCGGGTGCGCGAGACGAAGAAGGCCAGGCCGTGGCTGCTCAGGTGGAGGTACTGCCCGACGATGGCGAACACGAACGACGCGGAGAAGGACCACACCGTGCCCGTGCCGTCAGACGTCGGCTCGCGGAACAGGAGCGGGGACGGGTGCAACGCGTGGCCCGTCATGGCCACCGTGCCGTTGGTGAGCACCAGGAGGCCGCTGGGCGCGACCCGCGCGGCGCCGTCGACCGCGAGGCTCGCGCCCGCGAAGCCGTTGTAGGTGAACTGGCCGACGCCGGCGGATGCCGCGTGCTGCAGGCTAGCTAGGAGGACTACAAGCGCAAGGACGGACATGGTGGTAGTGTTCGTTCAGAATGGTTGCGTAGGTAGTGTGCTTCTCTTCGTTTCAGCGTGACGTTCCATATTTGGGCTCCCGATTTTTACAGTCTTGGATTGCTGCTCTGCTACTGATCAGTATAACCTAGGGCGCGTTTAGTTTGCCCTCAAAGTTGGCGCCGCCAAAAATTCAAGGTACTGTAGCGTACTGTAGCACTGCATTTGTATTTGGTAATAATTGTCCGATCGTTGATTAATTAGGCTCAAAACATTCGTCTCGCAAAGTACAACCAAACTGTGCAATTAGTTTTTGATTTCGTCAACATTTAGTATTCCATGCATGTACCGCATGTTTGATGTGACGGAAAATCTTCTTTTTACATAGTGCCAAAATTTGAATTCTGAGGTAACTAAACAAGGGCCTAGCTTTTCCGGATTCTGAAACCAAGAAATTTCTGTGGAAAGTCGTTGGTTGGAGGCTGTGAAAAGGATATTGTTAGACTCTTGAGATAGAAGGATCAATGACAAGGACCGATCACCGAAGATGCTTTTGACTGTGCTACGACTCTACTAGGGCTGAAATGCTGGGAGCAGAGATGTGGCCGCCTATTCGTCCTGTGCGGCTCGCTGAAACTTAACTAAAATTGATTGAAAAATACTGTTCTGACTGAAATGTTGTGAGAGAAAAATACCGTTCCGGCTAAAAAAAAAACCGAACAAACCGGATTTAAAGTAAGCCGAATTTACGATGCTAGTTCATACACAACGATATGAGACAGTTGCATAAGTACAAAAAAAGCAGTTAGAAAAAAATTGCATCTCATAAGTTGGATCCTTGCGCACCACAGAAACGATCAAGCGAACACGATGCTTATTTTTCTGGACAGCCGCTTCAAGAAAATGATGACTCTTAAGCGTAACATTGTTTGTGGTAGTCACAGATTCTATTTTTACTTAGCGTTTGGTTGTGAGATAAGGTGAAGTGAGATGATGTTGTCTGTATTTTGGAGGATGGGTGCGTTTAATTTTCTTGTTTGGTTAAGGGAAATAGGACTATCCATGTGTGTGTTTGGGTCGAGGGCACTGGAAAAATGGATGAGACTATGACACGTAAAGCCCACGTGTCAATATTTTTTAAAAATTTTCTCCTCTTCTTCTACACCTCGCCCTCGCTCGTCGAACTCCGAGCTTGGGCTGCCGCCCCCCGAGCCGCCCTCGGTCCAATGCCAACAAGCTCAGGCTACTGCCCCCTACGCAGCCCTTGGCCCCGCATAGGCAAGCTTGGGCTGACCCCACCTACAGCCAGCTCGGGCCGCCGCCCTTGGCCTGCCCACCCCTCTTCTTCCTCGCACACGCGTGCTTAGCGACACCCGTCCCACTTGGGATGACTCTGTTTGTCATTTTTTAGGACAAAGTCATCTTACATCTTGGACTGTGTCTAACTCTCTCTGTCCTAAAATCAAACACCAACTTTAAGTGTAATATCCCACCTCAATGTCATCATTTCTTGAATCAAACACTACCTTAATAGCCAACTTGGGATCAATTCATGGCAAGGACGGTAGGGAGCGGCTGAGGGTGGGGCAAATTTGAAGGGAATGATGGCAAATAGTGAATGGCAATGCAAGGTCCGGATGGGCAATCTTGTGCGTCAGATGGAGAGAACTAGTGTAAGTTGTAATAATATAAAATAAAAGTATTTCCTTAGATATTTTATTTGGTTGGATAGTAGTAAAGTAAGAACATCTCCCGCACACACCCTACATCCCATCCTCCATATCTCAATTTGGCTATCCACTCTATAAGATTTCCTATCCACAGTTTAGCGTACTCCAACGGACTAGCTAAATCTTGGTGTACATGTTCTCTTAATCTATGCTTTATTTGTATTATTAATTGATATTTTTCTTGATTTTTGATAATTCCGTCGATGTTCTAAAATTCAAATAATTTACAAAAAACCCCCAATTTTAAGGAATTTTAATTTAAGATTCTTAAAAGGTTTTAAGTTAAATTAAGTTAATACAAATAGACGTGATTTTAGAAGATTAATATAGTAATTATTTGTGTTTGTGAAAGAGACAAAGAATGATGTTTTTTTTGGAACTGGGTATAACTTCATTACTCGGCTAACAAATCGTTAGCAACAATTACTCGCTCCGCTCCCCGAATCTTTCTATATGAATCCTGGGTCCAAAAGCGGGCCGACGAGCGTGGCCACGTCGCCAGCTTTTCCTGGCCGTGTGCGAGGCGTGGTTTTTTTTACAAAAAAACCCTTAAACTTTAGTCGAATCAACCCTCAGTCCATGCCTCGTCTCAGGTTTTTGTTTGCAAAAAAGCCCTCGAACTTTACCGAAATCAACCCGCAATCCTGGCCGACCTGCCTTCCGCTCGGGCCTCACTTCGATCCGTCCTCCCGTGCCGTGCTCCCCCATTCCCGAATTTCGGCGCTCCTCCTCCCGTAGCCCCATGTCGCGCCGCCGCAGCTCCCGTCCCCGCCGAGTGCTGCCCCCGTCCTAGCCTCCACTCAGGCCGCGCTGCCGAGCGCCGCCTTAACGGGAGTCCCGACGCCCCTCTTCCCACAGGCCCGCGCCGCGCTTCCGCCACGGCCACCACTCCCGCCCTCGCCCCCGTCGCAACCCCCACCCAGGCCGCGCTGCCGAGTGCCACTGCCGCCACCGCTGAAGCGGCATCGCCGTTCGACGCCCGCGCCCCCGTCGAGGCCGCGGTACCAGTCCTGTTTGGATTTCCTCCGCGGTTTTGATTTCTGTATGTACGCGAATTGGTTTCTCATCGCTGGCTCGCTCCATTGCAATCGCTTCCTTCCAATCTAGCGGACTCAATTTCTCCTCATCTGGGTTTCAGGAGGCTGTGAGCGTCAGGCATGGAGCACTGCTATTTGAGGCAGCCGATCTCGAGGGCCGAGGCAATGCCCGAGAGGAGGTCCAGGTTCTGGCAGATGGATGCGCCGCCGCCGCCCCGGGCGGAGGTCATCTGCCCCCAGCCTCGCCGCGCCACCCGGACTCCCTTCGCTGTGGAAACCGTGAACAAAGCCAGCCCCAAGACGAACGGGTTAGTTCTTTGATTATATTATTACTTTTTTTTCCTTTGTTCACTGCATGCAAGAGGTTTCATTAGCTGTCCAGTGGCAAGTCTGATGGTGACTAAAGTGCAAATTTGCTGCAAATATCCTGGTGTATGTGGATCCGATTAGTTTTCATGTGGGCAGTACCAGCAATTTTCGGTGGCACCATCACCATGACAGAAGTATATGGATTTGAATTTTGTACAGGTTATTGGGTTTATTGTGCAATTCTTGACATATGTGCTAGTAAATTTGTAGTGTTTATTGAATTAGAGAATTAACATACAGAGACAGTCTTTTTCTTTATTTGAGGCATGATAGAAAGCTCAATGTAATAAGATACAAATAGAAAATGATTCATTACAATGCACATACCATGTCGCACAAATAAGGGTCACTGGTAGGACTACCACACTATGTCTGGTTTCCTTTGCCTAATTTATTGAAACAAAATACGCTATACGTTACAAAATACATTATAAGCGTAACTGCATGCCTAACTGTATCTATTTATCCTGATGGACGTATTTCAATGATAATGATTATGCAGTTACCTTTGTCTGAGCATTTCGTTGTTATGTTCCTGATTTTGCCCTCAGACCGACCGCTCCTTGCGAATCACCGTGGTGCCGTGCAGGATATAAGTAGTACCTTTAAGCTAGCCTGATTAGAGTCGCCTTTTGCCCTTCTGACTCTGGCATTTGAAACTGCACAATTGCAGTTAGCAGTAAGATGTGTATAAGTGAGGTCCCCGCATATGTAACCACATGATGTATGTGTCTAGTAAATGTAGCTGGAGTTCCGGTGTTTCATAGATAATGAGCCTGTGAATAGAGCGGTTTTTTTTTGCATTCGGAAGTAAGGTGCAACATGGAGTTTTCAGTTATAATGAATGCATCTTTGTTTTGTGTCAGACCTTCAAGAATAGGATTATCTTTTGAAGAGCTACACAGTACTTGTTCATGTTAATAATCTGTGGCATTCAAGAGCTTCCCATCTTTGAACAAGACCTGACATTTCAGATTGCTACATCTTGACTTGTTTATTTTAAGAAAATTAAAAATAAAACATTCTGGTACTTAAAGTCTTAAACATGTTAGAAATTGTCATAACTTCTAAATTAATTATAGTACTTTCTTTAATGCTACTTGTACGTTTTTGTCTGATTAATTTTATACATAATATAGTTTTCATGTACACTTCTAGCTTGACAGATACTATGAATGTTCTTACTTATCTTCTTCAGCTGCCTATATTTTCTGACCAACATTGTTATTATAGATAATTGAAAATCCTTAGATAATTCAAAATTGAGAGCATAGATGATCTTGATTTCAGTGTTAGATGTACTGTCTTTACTACTGGCTTTTAAATCTCAAAGTAGTTGTAAACTCTGGCATTCTGCTAATTGCAGGGGAAGTATGTTAATTCTGTACCAAAGCAATTTATTTGACTCCATTCCATCTCACCATAGTTACACTGTTTGTCATTGAGATGTGAGAGGTTGCAGTGGCAGGATAGCACCTCCATAACGGCCACCAGTTGCTTGATCAAATGACAAAAAAAAGGAAAAAAAAAAACTAGGCTGCCGAAATCAGGCAGGGCGCGGCAAAGCCGCGCCGAGTTTTCTAGTACACAAATGAAACTGGTGGCTCGCTCCGCTCCCCGAATACACAAATGACCCAACTTAGAGCTCGTGATCAGTTCTATTACATTCTCGAACTTTAAACACACACTCAATTTTTTACAGAAATTACCCAACTTAGCCAGCTCGTGAGTAGTTCTATTACATTCTCGAACTTTAAACACACACCCAATTTTTTTTTTTTGGCGATAAACTTGCATCTATTCATATCATTCGGGAGCTTCAGATACAACTAAGTCACAAACACAAGCCGGAGTTACATGCCACAATTCCGACCGTTGTGTTTCTGTATCTTGTTTGGCTAACAGATGTGCAACTCTATTACAAGATCTACTAGCAAAGGTAAAAACAAACTCCGTAGAGGCAAGCATGAGCTCATTTATCGTCCAATGATAGACCGCTGCGTCGACGTTTTTCCCATGAAGCAATCAGTTTCCAAGTGAATTTTGTGGAAGCCAAACTGTGCGGGCAGTTTCACCGCGTCTCGACACGCCAGATGAAACAATCAGCAGCTAATGCTTTAATTTCAGCAATCAGCACTCCCACTGCCGTATCATCAAAAGCTTCCGAGGTAATTGCCTGACAAAGAATGATGTTTTGAAGCAAAGCAACTTAAACCATCGTCTGCCCTATCTATCAGCCTCATATCAAAGAATAAAACTATAATTTAGTACTAAATCTGTCCTAAATTATAAGACGTTTTGATTTTTTTGATACATTATTTTTACTATGTATCTAAACATAGTATATGTCTATGTACATAGCAAACACAATGTATCTAGAAAAGCAAAAACGTCTTATAATTAAAAACAGAGTAGTAGCTATTATTATGCATAATGAAAAATCGCCCGGACTCCAAAAGCTTTTAGCTCCGCTAGTGTCTTTAGCTTAAAAATGGACCCACGGATCGTTGAGTCATGAGACATGCATATCATACTCAAAGTGACCAATCATGAATCTTCCAATTTGTTTTTAAACAACCAATAATTTATTTATCTGGTAACGGACACTGAAATTAAGCCGTGAACAATGCTTCCTCGGTGGATATTTTCCCTTCACTTTATTATAAACATCTTTCATTTACTTCTCCCGGTGAAACATTTATTTCGACTAGGAAAAGCTATGGCGCCGTTCGGCTGGTCAAAAAACCAGCCGAAGCTCACTGTCCACGGCTGAAAATTACTGTTCACGCTCTCACAAATTTCTCCAGATTCATCCAGATTCCTCCCAGCGAACAGGGCCTATATGTTGTGACAGAAGGAAAAAGTATATTCCACTAAAGAAAAGAAACGTTCTTTTTTCCAAACTAATAAAAGAAACATTCTAGTAGACTTCTTGTAGGAAAGTGGGTTCAGATTCTCTAACTTGCTGAAGGAAAGTCACCGGTGACTTACTCCATGCCCGATGCCCTGAGAATCTAAACCCTAGGGAAATAGGGAAAATAAATAGTTGGAGGTCAACGATTTTGAGGTGGCTGCTGCTGTCGCAATGTCACGTTAGGCCACTTAGGTGTTTGATCTAGGACTAAAGTTTAGTTCATGTTACATTAGATTTTCAGATGTTAATTAGAAGAACTAAATATGAGTAAACATGAGTTAATTATAAAACTAATTGCACAGATAGAGACTAATTTATGAGATGAATCTGTTAAGCCTAATTAATCCATATAAGCATATGTTTACTGTAACATCACATTGTCAAATCATGGACTAATTAGGTTTAGTAGTTTCGTCTCGCAAATTAGTCTCGATCTGTACAATTAATTAATTTTATATTTAGTCTATGTTGTGTAAAACATCGATGTGATAGGGACTATTTAGGCAGGCTGATTAATGAGCGAATGTTCACCGATTTGCTTTGGACGAACGATCAGACAACTATAGCAGTTTCTATTTCAGGAAAACAATAGATCCCGCCTCTTTCCATTTATGGCAAGAAGGCGCTCGTTTCCTTTTCGCGCGTACAGACGCGCCAGTCTCATTTTCTTTTTGTGTGCATGCATGTGAAGCTATCATTCTCTTTTCTTACGCGCATAACTTACACTAACTGAGTTACACGACATAACTTGTAGAAATAAGTTAAGCGTGCTAAGTTATGCAATATTATTTTTTCTTTTTTCCACTATGACAATAACATTCTCTTTAGGTATTCATAGGCTTTTTTTTTATTTCAGAAACTAATCATCTAGGAACATGGGAAAAGGATTTAAAAAAGGCGGGGGAAGCAAAATAAAAGTAACTTTTACACACTATACTACACAACAAATTCCATAAAATGATGTAAACTTCAATAACAAGTTACATAATATATTTTCATAACTTGTACAACTACGATATTCAGCCATATCGGTGTCTTCAATTGGGAGATCTACAAAATATTTAATATTTAAAATCATAAATACAAATAACAAAGTTGACAACAAAAAACACATAACTTAATAGAAAAAACTAACATGATTATCTAACATAGTGTGATAACATAAAATTAAGTACAACAAGTTAGATACATAACTCTGTACAATAAGTTAACGAAATAAGTTAGGTAACATACACATAAAAACACAGGTTAGGTACATAACTTTATACAATAAGTTAATCAAATAAGTTAGATAGCATAAATATGAAAACATAATTTAGATACATAACTCTGTACAATAAGTTAATCATAGCATACACATGAAAACACAAGTCAGATACATAACTCTATACAATAAATTAATCAATTAACTGCGTGTTTGGCTGGCTTAAAGCCAGCCGGCTGACTTGTTTTTTCTCTCACGAAATCACTGTTCACGTCCTGCCAGAACAGTATTTTTCTCTCCCAACAATCAGCCGGAACAGTATTTTTCAGTCCTGCCGAACAGGCCCTAAGTTGACTAGCAAGAAAATCATACCAGTCATACCTTGCTGGTCTAGAAATTGAAAGGTTTATATCCTGACAAGTTTAAGAAGGAGCAAAGATAAAGATTCCATCAAACACAAAATCACAGGTACAAATATGAATTCTTATGTGTTGCTCAGCTATGTCACGTATTGCATGTAACAAAGATTGATTCTCCTCATGGATGCACAAATAGTATGTCAATGCCTCGCGAATAGGTTTTGCATGCTCCTGCATGGCATACAAATTTGAAAAACATCTTGTCAACTAATCTGAAGATGTAGGCAATACGTCCTAATCAAATATCACAGTTTTAAATAGAACTTGATAAATAGAAAAAATTCAGAGTATTATAACTAGTTTTAATACATTCAGTACAAAGTAATACCTCTTTGAAATAAAAGTGAGTCTGGCTGTCATAAGATTTAAGTAATTGAAGAACAAATACTCCACTGTCATTTATGCAAAATAATGATAATGATTTTTCTGAAATGTTAATATTTTAAAGGTTGAACAAATGATATGTTGCAAAAATCGGTGAAGAAGTCAAAGAAGCATACTGACTAGTTGAATTGGACATACTAGCAAAAGCAATGCCTATACTGTAAACATTAACTCTTCTCGATACTGAATATGAACACTTGAAGACTTTACAAAAGTTGCTGTCAATTACGAGAGTATCTTCTTTGACAATATTGAAGCCATGAAATGGACATATGACTTTAAATCTTTTTTTCCTTATTTTTGCAATAACAGCATATCAATATCTATTCTTGTAAGCTGTGATAAAAAGTTATAACTTATACTAAAACTTGAAAACATAAAAGTTATGAAACACAACTTATGTATAAAAGTTATCAAATATAACTTATGTACATAAGTTAGTTTATACAACTATGTACATAAGTTATTCTATACAATTTGTCAAAGTTATGAACACAACTTATGTATAAAGGTTAGTAAACACAAATGAATGAATTAACTTATAACTTATTTCAAAACTTGAAAGCAGAAAAGTTATTAAACACAAAGAAACAAATTAAACTTATAACTTATACCAAACTTGGAAACACAAAAGTTACGAAACACAACTTACGTAAGTACAAAAGTTATCAAATGCAACTTGTGTATATATGTTATTATTTGATATAACTTGTGTACATAAGTTATTCTATACAATTTATCGATGCCGCTAAAACAAAAAAAAAAGAATAAAAGAAAAATGAAAGGAGAAAAACCAACAAAGAAAAGTGAACGGACTTGTCAGAGCAAACAACGTGCTAATTTAGATTCATGGGGAAAATAATTGGGCCAACCCACATATGACGTGCACGTGGTCTATGTTACTTGTGGCTTATTTGGATCCGAACGTTCACGAATAGCTAGAATTAGAAGGAAAAAGAAGGAAAAACGAGGCCAACGTAGCCCTTTGTTTAGTTGGACCCTAAAATCTAAAAAGTTGCTACAGTACCTGTCACATCGAATATTTACGGCGACAAATCTACAACTACACTCAGATCTAGAAGGTCGCGTCCTTATCGAGATCACCGAAATCCAACGATTCCGTAAGCGACGGGTACGTCACGATTCTATTGTAACACCAAGTGGAGGCAAACGAAATTTATTTGGAGACGTACCCGGTGAGACACCAGAGTTGCGATCCTCAGGGATCGAACTCTGGCGGGCAGCTCTCACACCGGAGAAGCTAGCCACTGAGCTACGCGCTCGTTCTCAAGTCGGAGAGTGTTGATCGAAGCCGAGCGAACGACTGCCGATCTAAACACCCCTTAGCATGAAGCCCACGGCCTAAAAATAGCCCAGATTGCTACTAAGCCCACCAAAACCAGCGGATTAAAGAAGGCTGCGAAGGTAGGGAGCCAGGTCAGTCCCCCGGAACGAACGACGCAGCCATATTCTCGACTCGTTCCCCAAAAACCAGCGGCACCACCCATGGCTTCGTCGGCGACGAGATCCGGCCTAAGGTCGCTGGCGGCGCGCGCCGCCCCGTTGAGGCGCCGCATGTCCTCCTCCGTCCACGACGACGCTTGTGCGTACATCTCGCCGCTGTGGTCGCTGACCCCTTTCCGTTCTTCTCTCCTTTTGCGAGACCCGATCGGTTCCTGATTTGGGTTCGGGGCCCTTTGTTTTCCGCGTTCGCAGACGAGACGGCCAAGTGGGAGAAGATCACCTACGCCGGGATCGTGACCTGCACCCTCCTGGCGGCGTACAACCTCTCGAAGGGCCACCCCCACTTCGAGGAGCCGCCGGTCAGATCTCGCTCTCGAGTTCTCCGAATCTATGATTAGATTTGGCCTGAGTCTGAATGTCTGATATGTTTTTTATTGTTGTTGTTGTTGTTGTTGCAGGCGTACCCCTATCTGCACATCCGCAACAAGGAGTTCCCCTGGGGTATGGACTGTACACCTCTATCATTTCGATTTAGCTACTTGTTTGATTTATATTATTTGTTCCGTTCCCTTCTGATATGGTTTGATTGAAATGCGTCAAGGATTAATGCTTGATTTGGTGACATGCCAAGCCATCGGATTAACGTGTAATGGTTTGTGTATCAGAGGCCTCATATGACATTATAACCTAGCATTTAGTTGGCAGAGTTCTCCAATTGGATATAGGACTATCGAGTTGGTTAATTAATTGGATGCATCTGTCTGATAGCTTCACGCATGATATTAAGGGTGCACATTGACATTCTATTTCCTCCCTTATTCTTGACTGCTTTGTTTTACACAAATATTGCAAGACCATGTGAGGGTGTTAAGGGGTTGATATCTGTATCTGATAATAATGGTTCTAGCCAGGAACCAGCGCTGATGGAATTATTTTCATTACTCATTAGTTTCTCCTGTTTGACACTGCAAGAGGTTGTCTTGTCATGTATGACTGTATATACTAAAATGCCTTTGCCTCATCTTAAAGAAAGGGAAAACAATTGGCTTAACTGGGGTCTTGAACATTGAGCGAGTTTTTTACAGTATTATTACGGGTTGTTCACTAATTTTTAGAATTGTCCTCTCATTCCATGTTTCACACAAACCACTGTGCTTTTGAATATAAGTTGAACTCAATTGCACTGCATCATGTCCTAAATGTTCATTAGACATGTGACCTACTATATACCCTTTACTTAGGGATCTACTTCCTCCGTAGTGATGTTTTATTCAGGTTGTCTGAAATTAACCACTGTAGACTTTGATTGCAACTTCTAATATAATGTATCTATGAAACTACGTTTCAAGATAAATCTATCTGTATCATGTTTAAACATTCATGCAAACTCAACACAAAAGGTATTTTGTAGTTGAAGTTTGGAATGGTTGACTAATGACTTCAGACAACCCGAAAACGTCACTTATTTGTGACTAAAGGGCATAGTTCAATCATGTAGGTATGCTTGTCATCTTTGATCATTTGCTCTGTTGAGTTACCATTGTACTCAGCACCGTACAAAAGTTAACAGTTGAGCTAATCTCCATCCTGGTTGGTCGTATTTAATTTGATCTTATCATGTATAGCATGGCAAATTGGCTCTTGACTCTTGAGTACATTCTGTCCTGAGTCCTGACAGTCCTGTGGTATCCCATAAAAGTTCAAAATTAGGCATTCATACATGCTATCAAGTCTGTCTTGCTGTCATTCTTTTCACCCTTATGTCACACAAATTCCAAAAATACCTCGAAAAGCATGCTTTAGTATTTTCATTGTAATCTGTTCCAATGTTATACTACCTCTGTCCCAAAAAAAGATGCTATTCTAAGTCTGGTCAAAGTCAAACTAACTTAATTTTGACTGTTATGGAAAATAGTATCAACATTTAAGACTCCAAATAGGTATATTATGATAATATAATCCATGGCAAAGCTAATGAACCTTATTTGGTATGATAAGCATTAATATATTTCTATATAAATTTAGTCAAACTTAGAATTGCATCATTTTTGGGACTGAGGGAGTAGTATGCAACAGATGTCATTCACTCCAAACTGTTTTTCCATTTCCATTATTGTTCGTTAAGCATTGCAGTATGTCTTGAATATATTAATAGAAAAATGCCTTTTAGAATCCAGAGAGTTCTTTTGTATCATCTAAGTTAGATGTGAACCGTAAATATTATTGTGATTTTGGACTGGTTAGAGCAGAAGTGCAGAACACTTCATGTTACCGATTATGAATATTGTTTTTTTCCATTTCTGATTTCTGATACATCATACGATTGTGTAATGCAGGTCCCGATGGCTTGTTTGAGACGAAGGACCACCATTGAGCCCTGATTTCCACACCTTCAGGAGTTGGTGCACGCTTTAAAGAGTTATCTGGTTGTTTCAGTGATTTTCTTTTCCCTTGAGACCTATTTGCTGCAACAAGAAATAAGAATGGCCAAACTCTTGTATTCACAGTCAGGTTTTAACTGTGTTGTTAGTTGTTACCGGCTTGTTTTCTTTTTCTTTCCTGTCCACAACAAAGACCACATGTAAGTTGGTCTTGCCCGGTTTCAGTAAATGGTTTCACAATTATCAAAAGCTGATAGCATATTCTGATGGCTTCAGATTGCACCCTGTGCTCGTGATAATTTCCCGTTGCTATTGATATCAACTATCAAGGCGGAACATAATTGTTTGTTATGTTTATTTTCTAAGGGCAAGGTAATTTTTAGGGTTTGCTAGTGTTAGTGAATCCCAACTTTTTAGTTGATTTCTAGCTGTGTAGCATGCGGTCAGAAATTGTGCTAAACTGTAGTTTCAGGAATGAGCTCATTGGGAAGCTCTATTGCTGTTTTAGTTGATTTCTAGCTGTGTAGCAACGGATCAGAAATTGTGCTAAACTGTAGTTTCAGGAATGGTGAGATCTCGTCGCCGACGGAAACGGGCGGAAAAACTTCTCTTCCGTTTTCGTTTATTTTTAACGGAAACAGGATCGGGTTCAGGAAAATACGGAAACCAATAAATATGGATGGAGAGTTGGAAAATTAATTTAGAATAACATGATCAAATATTCTTGAGTATACATGAACAAAGTCATAAAATAATATACACGTACGAAGTTATTAGTCTAATATTCACTAGCATGCCTTAACATGTTAACATGAATAATTAGTGATTAGTATGTTTATAAACATATCAATTTCTAGACATATCTCACGTAGATTAAAAATAGGATAAAAAAACAGAACAAATACGAATACGGATCAATTTCGGATGAAAACGGGATTCTACGAAAATGGATGGAAAAACCACTCTCCCGTTTTCGTAAATACGAAAACGGACACAACAAAATAGAAAACGGTGTTAGTAGTGAATGAAAACGAACAAGATTTCTGGAACAACCAACCACTTATCTCTTAGATATATATACAAGTGAAGGGTCATGCTGTACGGACGTCGTACGGCCGTGACTGCTCAAGAAAGTTAACTGCTAATCTAATCTCTAATCCTAACTGCTTGCTTGACGGATGAGATCATCTGTAGAATAGGTGTCTGTTGGTAGACGGGCACCGTTTCGTAACACTCCCCCTTGATTGAATCTTCTTTGAGATCAATGTAGCTGTATGTTTGAATTCCTCGAAAAAACCTGTGGGAAAAATCTGAGGAATATGTATAGGTATGCTATAAAAACTCCTTTAAACCTTATATAAAAATAAGGAGAAAATAGCATCTATGAGTGTGATTTAAATAAATCACTATGTCATTGGTATCCCATTAAAAACTTCAGTGGAGAAAAATATTGGAGATATGACATATAGATTACTTCCCCAAAAACCTTTTCAGGAAAAATTTGAGAAGCAATATAAAGTGATATGTCGCTAAAACTCTTGTAAAAACCCAGTGGGAAAATTAGGAGAAAATATGATGACATATTATTGGTATTGCCTCTTGGATAACTCACATGAAAAACATTTTCATGGAAAAACCATGTATGAGTTGTGAGGGCAATATGTGTCTCTAATATTTCCCACAAAAACCCCGATGGGAAAAAAATAGGAAATATGACATATACTTATGTTAATATTACCTCATTAAAAACTTTAACAAGAAACCTAATAAGTAAAACTTGTGAAAGAAAAGAGTATAATATGATGCTGGTACAGGTCAACATTTAGGAGATATCTTCCCCTGATTCTGGCAAATCTCGAAGTCGCCGCATACCAATTCCATATACCAATTTTTGAAACACGGAAGTTGGTAAGGACTTAGTAAATAGGTCAGCAAGATTATCACATGACTTGATTTGCAAGATGTTTATTTCCCCGTTTTGTTGTAATTCATGGGGATAAAACAGTTTAGGAACAATATGCTTAGTGATATTGCTCTTTATGTAACCTGATTGCATCTGTATAACACAAGCGGAATTATCTTCATAGATAATTGTAGGTGATTCGATTGAACTAATACCACATGACTGTTGTATGTGGTTAATCATTCTGTGAAGCCATACACATTCTCGTGATGCCTTGTATAGAGCAATAATTTTAGAATGATTAGTAGAGGTTGATGTCAGAGTCTGCTTAGAAGACTTCCATGAAATAGTTATACCTCCATGTAGAAATACAAATCCTGTTTGGAATTTTCCGTTATGAGGATCAGATAAGTAACCAGCATCAGTATAACCAATCATACTGGGATCATGATTTTTCTTGAAGAATAAACCAAGATCCTTTGTGCCATTAAGGTATCTGAGGATACACTTCGCTCCCGTCCAATGACGGCGAGTTGGGTCCGCACTATGCGTAGCTAGTACATTCACTGCAAATGCGATATCAGGCCTGGTGCAATTTGCAAGATACATAAGTGCGCCAATGACACTGAGATATGGAATCTCTAGTCCCAACATCTTTTCCCCAATATCCCGTGATCTAAATGGATCTTTCCCTATTTCTAAGGAACGAATAACCATCGAAGTTTTATTAGGGTATGATTTATCCATATTGAATTTCTCCAATATTTTCTGGATATAGGCTGATTGATGCACTAACATCCCTGAAGGACGGTGCTCAAGTTGTAAGCCTAGGCAATACTTGGTCTTACCCAAATCCTTCATCTCGAATTCCCTTTTTAGATGTTTGCGTGCTTCATCTATATCCTTTGGGCTGCCAATGATATTTAAATCATCAACATACACGGATATAATATAAAATCCCGTTCGAGATTTCTTAATGAAAACACATGGGCAATCATCATTGTTAGAGTATCCTTTTTTAGAAGGAATTCCCTCAGTCGGTTGTACCATATTCGCCCCGACTGCTTCAAGCCATATAATGACTTTTGTAGTTTTACACGATACATGTTGCGATTTGCGTTTGGATTCGGAATTTGGATTCCATCGGGAACCTTCATGTATATGTCCGAATCAAGTGACCCATATAGATATGCTGTCATCACATCCATCAACTGCATAGATAGATGATTTTGAACTGCCAATGATATTAAGTATCGGAAAGTAATTCCACTCATTACTGGAGAATAGGTTTTATTGTAATTAATGCCGGGTCTCTGCGTGAACCCTTGTGCTACTAGCCTCGTTTTGTATCTCACCACCTCATTGTTCTCATTCCGTTTCCGGACGAAAACCCATTTAAAGCCTACAGGAAAGACTTTGGAAGGTGTAGGTATTGTAGATGTGAATACCCCTCTTCTATTGAGTGAGGCTATCTCGGCTTGAATTGCTTCTTTCCATTGAGCCCAGTCTGAGCGCTTTTTGCACTCTGCCATGGTCTTGGGATCTGGATCATTGAGAAAGATTTCTGCAATTGTTGCAGAGAAGTACATGTCGACAACAGTAGTCTTAGGATCGTATGATTCTTCAGAATCTATATAATTGATGGAAATTTCTTTCACCCTATTATTTGACTCAACATTTCCCAAAACTATGGAGTCAGGATGTTCCGATATCCCAGGATCAGTATTTGGATGCACTGTTGATCCGAGTTGTGGATTTGGTCCTGATGTTGGATTTTTATCCACTATTGGGTGTCTACCAACTTGAGGTTGGCTTGGATTTACTGATTTAGAGGATTTAGCCCTCGATCTCCTCGGACGCTTACTTGTAGCATTATCCTCAGGAGCATCCGTACTTCTCCCCCTCTTCTTTAGAAGTGGGAGTTGAATGGTTTTTATTGGTACCTTCACTCTTTCGGGTGCATTGTGAGCAGGATAAGAGGATTTAGTGACACCCTTATAATCAATAAATGCTTCTGGAAGGTTATTTGCTATATGTTACAAGTTTATGATTTTCTGAACTTGTTGTTCAATCTCTAGAGTACGTGGATCTGAGAGGGAAATGCCTTGGCCATTTCAGATGATTTCCTGGCATTTGTTTTGGTACTTGAAGTCTCCCCCTAATGCTAGGAAATGGTCCTCATTAAATATGCAGTCAGTGTATCGGGCCGTGAATAAGTCCCCTGTAAGAGGCTCGAGGTAGTTGATAATTGATGGAGATTGATATCCCACATAGACACCAAGTTTCCTCTGTGGGCCCATAGAAGTATGCTTAGGCAGTGAGATCGATACGTATACAGCGCAACTGAATTTTCATAGATGGGAAATATTTGGCATATTCCCACATACTAATTGCAATGGGGAGACTACGTGATATGCAGTTGGTCGCAATTGAATTAAGTCAGCAGTGTGTAAGACTGCATGACCCCAACATGAAGTTGGTAGTTTGCAATTTTGTAATAACGGTCTTGCCATGAGTTTAATTCTCTTAATAAAAGATTCTGCTAAACCATTTTGTGTATGGACATATGGGATAGAGTGCTGAACTTGAATTCCCAAAGCCATACAATAATTTGAGGAAAATTCAGCAGCATTGTCCATTCGAATTGATTGAATTTGATGTTCAGGATAATGTGCTCTAAGTCTAATAACTTGAGCAATAATTTTTGCAAAAGCATGGTTATGTGTGGACATATGACACACATGAGACCATCGAGTAGATGCATCTATTAGAACCATGAAGTACCTGAATGGTCCAGACGTTGGTTGTATGGGGCCACAAATATCTCCTTAAATGCGTTCAAGAAATTTTAGTGGCTCATTTTGGATCTTAACGGGCGATGGTCGTACGATCAATTTCCCTATAGCGCATGAAGTGCACATAAAATCTAAAGATTTTGGGAATTTAGCAGTAGTTAACTCATGACCTTTAGAATTGTTGATAATTTTTCGCATCATCCCTATACCAGGATGGCCAAGGTGTTTATGCCAAATTTTGAATGCGTCAACATTCTAAAAAATTACCTTGTACGCAACATGCGGTATGGGTTTGATGTATGTGTAGTACAATCTGGACAGAAAAGAGGGAATTTTCTCAACAATTCATTTGCTATATCCGCTATTTTTAGTAACGAGGAGAATTTCCTCATTATTGTCATCACGGGTTTCTATATGAAAACCATTTTGACAGATATCTCTATAACTTAACAAGGTAAGCTTTGAATCGGGATACAATAAGGCATCCTCAATTGTAATTTGGGTACCCATGGGAAGTACAATAGTGGCACGACCAGAGCCAACTATCGTAGCATCGCGCCCAGCGATTGTCAAAACATTTCCTTGTCTTTTTGTAAGAGTTTGGAATAATCAGCAGCGCCCCGTAGGGTCTGCTTCATTGCCTAAAGTACATGCTTACACTCAGAATAAACCCAAATTTGATGGTGGACTTTCTAAGACCCATCCTCAGGGAAATTCTAAGAAAGGTAAAAAACAACGCAGACGCAATAAGAAATCCCAAACTCGTGTTCCCAACAAGGGTAAGAACATTTCCAAAAACAGGAATGACAAACCTATGTGTCAGAAGTGTGGTTGTTATAGCCACATTACAAAGAAATGTCGTACCCCAAGTCATCTTGTTGATCTCTACTTAAAGTCTGTGGGTGAAAGTGCATCTAGCCCTTTAGTGGGTTTTGGATGATTGAATGACAACGTGATTAAAGGACTAACCCATTTGCTAAGTGTGGACAGGTAATAGGTTATCTCACAGGTACTTAATGAAAGCCAAAATGATGTGTTGTTGTATAAACAATCTAGTTCAAGCACAAGACAATAATGCAAATGGAATTCATATGAAGGCTTATTCATTGTGGGATTTCCATGTACTATGTGAAAGCAAGCTCGTGATTATTAGTTAATAAGACATGAGGGATTGCATATGGAATGGTCTCATATTTGAAGCTTGCTAAATTAAAATAAAAAAGATAACAATACATATGAATGGATCATTCAACACAAGATGTGACTTGATGGCTTGAGATGGTGAAGATAGCAAGGAAAGGCTTCGAGGTACTAAGCAAGGGTGAAGGGCAAGCGACGGCTTGGCGGCTGAAGAACCTAGCTAGGGTGAAGAAGAAAGTACTTGCATTTAGTTGAGATACTAATCAAGCTAAGATGGTCATATTGATGTGAAGGATCAAATCTATAATGAAGTATTTGATGGAAGTGACTTGATACATTTGGGATTATTCAAATTTGATGAATGGAATTAAGTCACATGCTCAAGATGGCTATGCTCAAGTGAAAAGATCAACATCAACATGTTAGCACCCTTACTTGATGAAGATTGAAAGGGACGGCATCAATTCAAAAGAAATAAACTCAAGTGGTATAAATTCATTTTTGTTTTAATCTTGAGTTTAATAGGTATGCCGTACTACTAAGAGGGATGCATCATGTTGATAGATAATGTTTCATAAGTGCTCAAGCCAACCCATGTGAGTTTTGAGTATTTGAACGACAAAAGTGCTAACTGATTTCTTGCTGGTCTAGCAATATCGGACGTGTCCGGTATTTGTCCAGCAGCTGTAAAATTATTATTTTCGGGTTGGTTCGTCGGGAGTTCCGACGGTCGGGAGTTCCAACGGTCGGGAGTCCCAGCATGGGTCGGGAGTTCCGATGTCTCACACTTCAACTAACTTGGAGGTTTCACTGTCCTGGTCATACCGGACGTGTTCGGTATTCATACCGGACGTGTTCGGTATTCATACCGGACGTGTCCGGTATGGATGACCAGAAGCCAATGGCTAGTTTTCAAAAGCCGTGAGGGTCAGGAGTACCGACATGAGTCAGGAGTTCTGACGGTCGGGAGTTCTGACATGCATCGGGAGTTCTGACACCTCACTAACTTTAACTCAGTTACATGTTTTTCAAATATGCTGAGGGTCGGGAGTTCCGACGTGAGTCGGGAGTTCTGACGATCAGGAGTCTCAGCATTCATTGGGAGTTCCGATGCCTCACAACTTCACTGTAACTTAGTTACCGTTGGCGCAGTGTGAGTCATACCGGACGTGTCCAGTATACATACCGGACATGTCTGGTATTGCAACAGCTATAAAATGGCTAGTTTTTCAAGGGGGCCATAAATACCCCCAAGCCTCCACCTTTGGATGTTGCTGATTTTGCTGAGATATATACACATTTTTTTAGCCTTGCCAACTCTCCTAAACTCTCTCTTAGTGAGTGTGTGATACAAATTGCAAAATCCATTTGTGGGTTAAGAGAGAATTTGAAAAAGAGAGCAAGCCACCACTTGAGCACTTGTGCATATTGTCAATCTCGTGATTCACATTTGTTACTCTTGGACTCTTCGGTCCTAGACGGCCAGGCATCACCAGAGAGCAACCGAGAGATTGTGGTTGCTTCGGAAAGTTTGTAACGATCGATTCCGCCGCCTCAGAATCATTTAGTGGAAGGAGGACAAGGAGTTGGAAAAGACTCCGGCTAGAGTGACCTTCATGGTATCCTCTAGGGCTGACCTTCGCTGAGTCGCCCGCAGCCCCCTCAATGGAGAGTAGGACTCATGAAAGGTCCTAATGGCTAGAGGGGGGTGAATAGCCTAATAAAAATTTCTACAACAACACTTAACCAAATGGTTAGACAATTATGAGGCGAAGCGAGTGTTGCGCTAGCCTACTCAAAATACAAGCCATCTACCACAATTCTAGTTTAGATAGTGTCAATTCACACAAGATCAATGACACTACCCTATGTTAGTGTGCTCTCAAAGGCTAACTAAAGAGCCACACCAACCAAGCATGCAAGCTCTCACAACTAGCTACACTAAAGAGCTTGTCAACTAGTTTGCAGTAAAGTAAAGAGAGTGATCAAGAGGGTTATACCGCCATGTAGATGAATGAACCAATCAATCACAAAGATGAATAACAATGATGACCAATCACCTCAGAATCAATGATGAAGATAATGATTTTTACCGAGGTTCACTTGCTTGCCGGCAAGCTAGTCCTCGTTGTGGCGATTCACTCACTTGGAGGTTCACGCGCTAATTGGCTTCACACGCCAAACCCTCAATAGGGTGCCGCACAACCAACACAAGATGAGGATCACACAAGCCACGAGCAATCCACTAGAGTACCTTTTGGCGCTCTGCCGGGGAAAGGTCAAGAACCCCTCACAATCACCATGATCGGAGCCGGAGACAATCACCACCTCCGCTCGATGATCCTCGCTGCTCCAAGCCATCTAGGTGGCGGCAACCACCAAGAGTAACAAGCGAAATCCACAGCGAACCACGATCACTAAGTGCCTCTAGATGTAATCACTCAAGCAATGCACTTGGATCACTCCCAATCTCACTATGATGATGAATCAATGATGTAGATGAGTGAGAGTCCTTTGGCTAGGCTCACAAGGTTGCTATGTCAATGAAAATGTGCAAGGGTACTCCCTTGAGCCGGCCATGGGGCTATAAATAGAGCCCCAATCAAATAGAACCGTTATACCCCTTCACTGGGCAAAACGCGCTCTGACCGGACCCCTCAGCATTCGGTCGCCCGATGGACGCCATGCGTCACCAGCTTCAAATGCTGTTCGTCAGATTCCAATGGCTACGAAGCTGACCGGACGCTCTGGTCAAAACTGACCGGACGCTGAAGCCCCAGCGCCCGATCGTTTCCAGTAAGCTCCCCGAGGCATGTTTTTTCGACCAGATGCGTCCGATCCACCTTGACCGGACGTAGACCAGCGTCCGGTGCTCAACCCTACCCACTGTGCCGTCTGACAGCTCGACCGGACGCAGCCCTTCAGCGTTCGGTCGCTGAGTGACCCAGCGTCCGGTCAGTAGACCGACGCCAGCATCATTTCGATCAACTCCATTTCAACTCTAACTTCTTCACCCTTGCTCAAATGTGCCAATCACCAAGAATTTTGCATCCGACGCAATAGAAAATAGACATTTCATTTTTCCAAAAGCGCCGAATGTGTTAGCATATTTTCACAAACCCATCTCAACCCTGCAAACACCTTGTGCACATGTGTTAGCATATTTTCACAAATATTTTCAAGGGTGTTAGCACTCCACTAGATCCTAAATGCATATACAATGAGTTAGAGCATCTAGTGGCACTTTGATAACCGCATTCCGATACGAGTTTCACCCCTCTTAATAGTACGGCTATCAAATCTAAATGTGATCACACTCTCTAAGTGTCTTGATCACCAAAACAAAATAGCTCCTACAAGTTATACCTTTGCCTTGAGCTTTTTGTTTTTCTCTTTCTTCTTTTCAAGTTTAAGCCCTTGATCATCTCCATGCTATCACCATTGTCATGTTATGATCTTCATTTGCTTCTCTACTTGAAGTGTGCTACCTATCTCATGATCACTTGATGAACTAGGTTAGCACTAAGGGTTTCATCAATTCACCAAAACCAAACTAGAGCTTTCAACTCAAACGAGTCCAAACTTTGATAAAACAAATATCGTGTCTCAATTCACATTTCATTTGATATTTATGTTGCTTTAGCTATTCTGCAGCTACTTTGTGTATATTACTATCTCTAATAGTTTTTTGCAGTTTGGATTGAAGATAAAAATCAAAAGGAGTAAATTCGGGGCTGTTCCACTGAAGTCGTGAATACCGGACACGTCCGGTATACATATCGGACACGTCCGGTATTAGCCCCTGCACCAAACTGAATTGTATTGTGTTCTAACTCTTTGGTTGTAGGCATTTGGCTCCTAGATTCATTTAGTATCTTTTATATACTCTGTGGCTAACTTGTGAGGGGTGGTACTAATCGTTATTTAGAGTTTCTATTTTGGAAACTCCCTTTACTAATTGTTTCCGCATTTAAAGGTGTTAATTATCAGAAATGCCTATTCACCCCCCCTCTAGGCGACATCCTAGGTCCTTTCAATTGGTATCAGAGCAAGGTTCTCACCTAAAGCTTTATCGCCATGAGAAAAGGATGTCGACGCCTATCAAGTTGGAGCCGGTGCTTCTCCAAAATGATGGTTCAAACTTTCTAACTTGGTCAATACATGTACTCAATGCTTTTAGAGATATTAGTCCTCTTGTTGAGTATATTGTGGATGCAAGCGTACCTCTTTCTATAGTTGATTGGAGCAACTACAAAAATTTATCAAAAGAGGAAGAGATATGCATGCAACTTAATGCTCAAGCTATTAATATTATTTTGAGTACATTGAGTGTAGAGGTTCAAGATGAGGCAATCTTCAATGGACAACCACCTCCGAAGAGTGCTCATCTCATTTGGACTAGACTTTTTGATTTATATGGAAAATCCAAATATGATGATGCACTTGAGATCAAGTCAATGGAAAGTATGTCCATTTTATCATCATACAGTGAAGAAGCCTCACAAGACCTCAAGAGCGCCGAGCCGGAGCAAGAAGTGCAAGCAGCGCATGACCTGCTGTCTACCTACACATACCGGACGTGTCTGGTCGGTATGCCCAAGGTAGAAGAGTAGCAATTAGTTGTTTGCAGCGATGCTCAAGCTCGGTGGCGACCAAGTGATGAGTCAATCTCAGTATCTCATGATACTCATCACTTATATCTCATGGCCAAGAAAAGCAAGAAGAAGAGTAACAAGAAAGATCAAGAAAAGGAGAAGGCTCAAGTGGATGATCAAGAAGAGAGTGATGTTGAAGTTGAAGACAACTACAACCTTGATCATCTCAACCATAAAGACAAGTTCATCATCATGAAGATAGTTGAAAAGAATGATGAGCTTGAAGAAGAGATAGAAAAGCAAGAGCAATCGCTTCAAAATCAAGAAAAGTTTCTCATCTCCAAATTGCAAGAGCTAAAGGCAATAAATGAGAGGTATGAAAAATTGTCAATTGAGCATGCTTTAGTTACTAACTCCTCTTCTAGTGTTTCACAACTAGAGAAGGAAAACTTCGAGCTCAAGGCAAGGCTAGATGAACTATCAAGCAAGTATGATATGCTACAAGCAAATTATGTTCATCTAAAGTGCTCTCATGAGGAAGTAGTAGAATCAAGCATCATGCTTGAGGTGGCTCATGAGGTTGTGATTACATCGGTAAAATTTTCTCAACCTCTCACATATCCGCTCACTAGTACACCATCTCAATTAAATATTTCTTGTACTAATGAATGTGCTCCTCAAGCAAGCCAATCTTCGATTGAGCTAAATCTTATAGAAAACATAGAGCTCAAAGAAGAAGTGAAAAGGTTAAAGAAAGATGTGATTCAGTTGAAGGGTAAGGAGAAAGCACAACCTTCTCAAGATGACCGTGATAACATGGTGAAGAAACTTGAGAAGGGCTCAAACCTTGCTTCCTCCAAAGCCCAACAAAAGAATCACATCTCAAGCAAGGCCAACACAACCAAGAGCAAGAAACATGGAAAAAGGATGTGCTATGGTTGTGGATTGTATGGACATGAGTGGGCTATGTGTCCACACAAGAGTTGGACCGACAAGGTTGAAGCTGCAAATCAAAAGGCTTCTACCAAGAAATGCCCAATGTACAAAAAGGCAAGAAAGGAAGCCCAAGTTGCAACAAGAAGATGCTATGGATGCAATGAGATGGGCCACAAGGTTGAAAGATGTCCATACAAGTAAAACAAGCATAGAGCAAACAAAGGCCGCATATGCTATGCTTGTAAAAGAAAAGGGCATCTAAGTTATGAATGCCCAAATGGTAACTCACCTAAGCCAAACACATTTGTTTATCATGATATGCTTAGGAAGACCACAAATGGAGTTAGCATTAGTAAGGTGATGTGTTCACCACAAACTAGTGCTAAAGCCATTTGGGTACCTAAGCACTTGTTGACTAACTCAAAAGGACCCAACAAGAGTTGGGTACCAAAGTGTGCTTAGGTTAATGATGTAGGTACTTGGCGATGAGATGAAGCCTTCAGGGTGGTTAAGCAAGCAATTTGACAAACATTCACTCAATCTATCAACCAATTCTTATCTTAATCCCTTATATGGTTGACCCGAAGATAATTGAATGAACATATCATATATTTCATCCTCACCATTGGTAACAAGTACCTAAACCCTTTAGGATAGCCACCTTGTTCATTTCATGTTCTATAGTTCACAAATAAGTATATTTGTGAAATAATAAAAGTGGCTAATTAGTGTCAATTAAAAAGAATTCTACTTTGCTGTATGACGCTTTTGATCGCTATCTAGTAGAGTAATTTATTTGTTGAGATGCTAGTATACAATAAATAATAGAGCTAAACGAAGAATCACAAGCAGCGAATTAATTATGTCTGTCTTGCACCTACCGGACGTGTCCGGTATACCTACCGGACGTGTCCGGTATTGTAGCAACCAGAACACAATTTGAATTACAACTGAGTCTTTGATCCGTATATTTTCATATATCCTTAACTTACTCAGAAGCTTGTGATTCATCAATTCCTAAGTGGTTTGTGAGTATGTCTCATCGAAATCTAAATATGGCAAATTATTTGATTATGGTCAAAATGGAAAATTGGCTCCAAATTTCTTAAAAGAATAAAAGTGCTTGTAGAAAGTCATTCAAATTACTTGAAGCACTTATTTAGGGGGAGCTAAATTTCTATTTTGCACCATTGAGGACTAACAAATTTATCTAGCATTCTCTATAGTTCTTTGGATGAAAATGTATCTAGCATGATTATTTGGCAATTGAGGTCAACATAAAGATCATCATGATATTTATCCTCTTAGTGGTATTCTTGTGGGCTCAAGGCAAAGGTATGTGTTTATATACATACATTGTAAGTGCATCTAAGGCCCTTTGTATGTTAGAATGTGTATTTGTGTGACATAGGAGAGATGTCTTTCAAAACCTCTAACTAGCATGAGTAGGAAGTGTGAATTTGAAAAATAATTTGAATCTTGGTCTTTGTGACCTAGCCTTGTCATGTGATGATTATAGCTCTCCTTGATTGTTTGATTGACTAATCACACATGACATGGCTTTCTTAAGTCCACAATCTACTATGTCTCACTCTATCTCTCTCAAGTAAGCGAAATCTTGTATATGCCAAATATTTGGAAAAGAGAAAATCATTTTACGGCATTGGATAAGGAAAGTGATGATACTCAGTTTGGATCAAGATTATATACCTTTTGGACTAAGAACTAACAGAAAAGGGAATTGGAAGAGAGAAAACACATTTTGGAATAAATTGGGCCAGGCCGTGTATACCGGACGTGTCCGGTATGAGCGGGACTATAAAAACAGAGCGTACCCCTTCGGCCCAAACTCACTTGCCTCCTCCAAACCAACCAGCAGACGCCCTTCTTCCCACCTAGGGCGACCAAGGATTTCACCAAGGAAAAGAGAGAGAGGGAGATTGCATTAGAGAAGGCTTGGATCAAGGATTAAAGGCCCGTGGATTTGGATTTCACATCGCTCTCTCTTCTCTCCTCTCAAGGTACCCTAATCACGGACCTTGTCCGATCTACATGGTCAATGCATGATTTTAAAATTCCTTCGGTGATTATGCTGCATTGGTGATGAAGAAGCAATGCCCAAAGTTTGGGATTAATCCGTGTTGGTTTGAATCAAGGAACCCTAGTTAGGGTTGCTGGTGGCCCATACCGGACGTGTTCGGTATGGCCCAGCAGAGTAGGCTCTCTGCTTCCTTTGATTCAATCCTATCCTACAATTGTATATTAGGCATAGTTTTTTCTGTATCTATGTTTTGCAAACCATGTGACAATGGTGTGTCGAGGTGATTGTAAAACCTTGGATAAAAGAATCTATGTCTAATTACAATTTGAGAATAAGCTATGGGCATGTATGTAAAATTCTATAAAAATCTTTGGATACAGGACAACAGCCATGAGTGGACGACAGGAGCCGAGGTCTAAGCACAGGCATGATCTAGCACTTGAGAAGTACAAGAAGGCGAGACGGGATATGCATCCTAGATTCAAGCCAACCAGCAGGAGGTCTACCAGGGCTACCTCTAGTGCAGCTGCTCAGTATGTAGAGGGGTCCGGAAGCTCTTCTTCTGACACAGACACTGATGAGTTCAGAGTGGAGTCTAAAGAAGAAAGAAAGAGGAAGAGCACTGAGAGAGGATCAGATTGTGACAGCTCAGATGAGGAGCAGGAGATTGAGGAGGAGTTAGTTCCTCCAGCTCAGCACCAGCCTGGTCAGGGGATGCATTATGGTCTTCTAGAGACACGTCTGCCCAATGTGCCCTCCTATGTTCCCAGGGTTGACTACAGGGGAAAGGGTATGACTAGGAGAGCTAGAGATGAGCGAAGGGTTGATCCGAGAGACTTACCTAAGGTTCAGTACGATCACCACTTCCAGACAGCTTTTTAGCTAGACTTCTACTCCAGTGTGATTCTCACTAGGAACCCAGTGATTGCCAGGTCTCAATGGATTAACTGGTAATATATTAGAGAGTTGCAGAAGGCCTTAGTTGATCATGCTATTGCCATCTACCAGAGCATAGGAGTTTATGAGATCATGGAGTTCCAGCATGACTGGAGCACAGAGGTAGTAGCTCAGTTCTATGCTACTCTGTTTGTTGAGGAGGATGAGAGGCAGATGCACTGGATGCTTGAGGGTCAGTGGTACAGTATTGACTATGATGTATTTGCCACCCAGCTTGGCTTCTCTGAGGATGATCTCTAGAGGGACAGGATCCACACCAAGCAGGTGTTACCTCTTGAGCAGCTTGCCTACATGTATCCTCCAGGTGGTGAGAGATGAGCTGTGGGGAAGGTTCTAGGTCTTTACCCCACTTACAGATACCTGGACAGGATGTTCAGGAAGACTATTGACTACAAGGGTGGAGATAAGGGCAACATTGTAGATTACTCTAGGAACCTACTCCATAGGATGGCACCTGATGCTCGGCCTTTCAGCGTATTTGACTTCATTTGGTCCGAGATCAGGAGTGTTGGAGAGAGGCCCCTCAAGGGCTGTGGTTTTGCTCCTTATATCATGCATATGATTGAGCAGGTGACAGGGCACACGTTCGAGTATGACAAGATTCACAGGGCCCTAAAGATTGTTGCAGATCTGCCTGAGACCGGGTTACCTCCAGCAAGACCAGGAGGAGCAGCAGCAGCACTAGAGGCAGATGCACCTGGGAGTGGTGCACCAGTAGGAGCTTCACCTTCACCACATGCTCCTTCACGTTCTACTTCACGCCGTGGCAGTCCTCCTTCGCCTATCCACAGGCTTTTCAGCTCCATATTTGGGATGTGCCGTGACATCCAGACCAGGCACCAGAAGGAGAGGGAGGCTAGGAGGAAGGACACTCGAACCTTGAAGCAAATTGCTTCTAGGCTTGAGCTTGATCCTCCTAGGTCTCCACTATCAGATGAGGTAGCTAGTGAGCAGGAGACTGAGGAGCAGCAGTAGGCCAGATATGACAGAGAGTATGCTAAGTTCCTTCAGAGACAGCAGCAGCAGGCACCTAAGCACCCTGACACTCTACCACTTTAGGCTCATGTGCCTACTCACTCTCAGCCACATCCCAGCTCTGCAGACAACTATGCCATAGATTGGTGGAGTGACCTGACAGGTTGTGGCAGCTTCTACGGGTCTAGTGCCTATGACCTGTCTGGTGCGGGTGGTTCTCGTCCAGCCGGTGTTGCACGCTCAGATGATGAGGATGCTGGTGATGACGATGATGAGTGATCAGTGACAGCTTGTAGCCCCTTTGTTGGACCTTTGTGGTGATAGATGACAAAGGGGGAGAGAGACTGATTAAAGCTTCAGGATAGTTTCATTTGCTTATCTTTGTACCTGAAGATATGTACTGCAGGCTGTAGTTTGTTTTTGAGCTTCATTGATGTATCTTAGATATGAGATAGATTATATCTTATGAGAGATGAGACTTATGCTTTATCTATGTATCTCTTAAGACATGATCTTTATCTATATCTCAGTGGTTTCTAGACTTGAATTTGTAATGAGTGCTATGTGTGAATTACTTGTGTCATATTTATTTTCATAAGGACTATGCATGCTAGAATGAAAATATTTGATGTGATGCCTTTATATTTATTCTTATGTGATATATCTTGACATATGCATCACGGTTTCTCTTTGTCACACACACATGCACCCCACGAATGCAATGATTTAGGGGGAGTCTCCTATATGTTTTAGTATGTGCAATTGACAATTGAGGTCATTTTGTGAATTCTAATCATAAGCACATATTAAGGGGGAGCCTCTCATAAATCATTGAACCCAAAACTTTAAATGTTTATATCATTTTATAAGCTTTAATCAAGTTGTCATCAATCACCAAAAAGGGGGAGATTGAAAGTGCATCTAGCCCTTTAGTGGGTTTTGGATGATTGAATGACAACGTGATTAAAGGACTAACCCATTTGCTAAGTGTGGACAGGTAATAGGTTATCTCACAGGTACTTAATGAAAGCCAAAATGATGTGTTGTTGTATAAACAATCTAGTTCAAGCACAAGACAACAATGCAAATAGAATTCATATGAAGGCTTATTCATTATGGGATTTCCATGTACTATGTGAAAGCAAGCTCGTGATTATTAGTTAATAAGACATGAGGGATTGCATATGGAATGGTCTCATATTTGAAGCTTGCTAAATTAAAATAAAAAAGATAATAATACATATGAATGGATCATTCAACACAAGATGTGACTTGATGGCTTGAGATGGTGAAGATAGCAAGGAAAGGCTTAGAGGTACTAAGCAAGGGTGAAGGGCAAGCGACGGCTTGGCGGCTGAAGAACCTAGCTAGGGTGAAGAAGAAAGTACTTGCATTTAGTTGAGGTACTAATCAAGCTAAGATGGTCATATTGATGTGAAGGATCAAATCTATAATGAAGTATTTGATGGAAGTGACTTGATACATTTGGGATTATTCAAATTTGATGAATGGAATTAAGTCACATGCTCAAGATGGTTATGCTCAAGTGAAAAGATCAATATCAACATGTTAGCACCCTTACTTGATGAAGATTGGAAGGGACGGCATCAATTCAAAAGAAATCAACTCAAGTGGTATAAATTCATTTTTGTTTTGATCTTGAGTTTAATAGGTATGCCGTACTACTAAGAGGGATGCATCATGTTGATAGATAATATTTTATAAGTGCTCAAGCCAACCCATGTGAGTTTTGAGTATTTGAGCGACAAAAGTGCTAACTGATTTCTTGCTGGTCTGGCAATACCGGACGTGTCCGGTATTCATATCGGACGTGTCCGGTATTTGTCCAGCAGCTGTAAAATTGTTGTTCTCGGGTTGGTTTGTCGGGAGTTCCGACGTAGGTTGGGAGTTCCGACGGTCGGGAGTCCCGGCATGGGTCGGGAGTTCTGACGTCTCGCACTTCAACTGACTTAGAGGTTTCACTGTCCTGGTCATACCAGACGTGTCCGGTATGGATGACCAGAAGCCAACGGCTAGTTTTCAAAAGCCGTGAGGGTCGGGAGTACCGATGTAAGTCGGGAGTTCCAACGATCGGGAGTTCCGACATGCATCGGGAGTTCCAACACCTCACTAACTTTAACTCAGTTACATGTTTTTCAAATATGCTGAGGGTCGGGAGTTCCAACGTGAGTCGGGAGTTCTGACGGTCGAGAGTCTCGGCATTCATTGGGAGTTCCGATGCCTCACAACTTCACTGTAACTTAGTTACCGTTGGCGCAGTGTGAGTCATACCGGACGTGTCCGGTATGCATACCGGACATGTCCGGTATTGCAACGGCTATAAAACAACTAGTTTTTCAAGGGGGCTATAAATACCCCCAAGCCTCCACCTTTAGATGCTGCTGATTCTGATGAGATAGATACACGTTTTTTTAGCCTTGCCAACTCTCCTAAACCCTCTCTTAGTGAGTGTGTGATACAAATTGCAAAAATCCATTTGTGGGTTAAGAGAGAATTTGAAAAAGAGAGCAAGCCACTACTTGAGCACTTGTGCATATTGTCAATCTTGTGATTTGCATTTGTTACTCTTAGACTCTTCGGTCCTAGACGGCTAGGCGTCGCCGGAGAGCAATCGAGAGATTATGGTTGCTTCGGAAAGTTTGTAACGGTCGATTCTGCCGGCTCAGAATCATTTAGTGGAAGGAGGAAAAGGAGTTGGAAAAGACTTCGGCTAGAGTGGCCTTCGTGGTATCCTCTAGGGCTGACCTTCGCTGGGTCGCCCGCAGCCCCCTCAACGGAGAGTAGGACTCAAACGAGTCCGAACTTCGGTAAAACAAATATCGTGTCTCAATTCGCATTTCATTTGATATTTGTGTTGCTTTAGCTATTCTGTAGGTACTCTGTGTATATTACTATCTCTAATAGTTTCCTGCAGTTTGGATTGAAGATAGAAATCAAAAGGAGCAAATTCGGGGTTGTTCCACTGAAGTCGTGAATACCGGACACGTCCGGTATACATACCGGACACGTCTGGTATTAGCCCCTGCGCCAAACTGAATTGTATTGTGTTCTAACTCTTTGGTTGCAGGCGTTTGGCTCCTAGATTCATTTAGTATCTTTTATATACTCTGTGGCTAACTTGTGAGGGGTGGTACTAATCGTTATTTGGAGTTTCCATTTTGAAAACTCCCTTTACTAATCGTTTCCGCATTTAAAGGTGTTAATTATCAGAAACGCCTATTCACCCCCCCTCTAGGCGGCATCCTAGGTCCTTTCAGTGGGTCGCGAACGTGCTGCACCAGGACAGAAGTATGAAGCCCACTTCAACATTCGACCTGACACCACCAGGAATGAGGCTGGTTGTTTGCAACAAGTTCCAATGGAACCAAACAGCAACAACATACGAGGAAGCAAGGATCGTGCCGATAACGTGTTAGTAGTGAATGAAAATGAACAAGATTTCTGGAACAACCAACCACTTTCATTGATCTCTTAGATATATATACAAGTGAAGGGTCGCGCTGTACGGACGTCGTAAGGACGTGACTGTTCAGGAAAGTTAACTGGTAATCTAATCTATAATCTTAACTGCTTGCTTGGACGGATGAATATGGCTCCTAATGAGATATAGGGCCGTGTATACATGTTGATCATCAAGAGGTGCAACACCATCTTCGGGTGGTAACACAGCTCGATAAAGTCTACGGGACGCAAGACTAACCTTTACGTCCATAACCCATGTGGGATAATTGTAGCCGTCTAGAGCAAGCAAATCAAACTCTTTGACGGTCATTAATCCTACACGAGGCAAACCATCAAAACATTTTAAGTTATTAAAATGTTGTGGTGTGTTGTAATTATGGGATGCAAGATAGAGACAAGATAAATCTTGTATTATTAATGGTGTAAATATCTCATGTGCATAATAAAATAATGGAGGTAGTCACCATAAAAGTGTAGGCCTCAAATTAGGCATAGTCTATATTAACAGTAGATGCCAAGTAATTATGGAAGTTATATAAACCCGTCTTAAGGTAGTCATCAAGAATGATGTAGACCTTAGTCAATTCACAAACGAATTGGGTACGCACGTTGGGGATAGTCACTAAGTTATGGACTTAGTATAGATCCCACAGTAGCAACAGTGATGCTACCTTGTGTATGGCCAATAGGAATGTGAATTAATGGTAGTCATCTTTGTGAAAAGATGTAGACTAAATGTTCTCATTTATGATGTTGGGTACGCACGTTGAGGATAGTCACTAAGTGTTTACTTAGTGTAGATCCCGCAGTAGCAATAGTGGTGCTACCTTGTGTATGGCCAACAAACAAATAGGAAACATGCGCGTTATACAATTGATGAGAAAATATACATAAAATGTCGCATCCATTATTTAAGCGCGTAGTGCTTTAAAGTCAAAACACATAAATAGGGGCTTAAATAAAAATGATCGATTGCAAAATTGATGAATGAGTAAATAATTTGCAAGATCATGGTCGTAATAACAAGGATATTATTTATTGGATTTGCCATACATACATGGACAAATACTTTGAATAATATCATAAATGGATATTTTACAATGATAAAATATCACAAGTACAACTATAGTTAAAGTCAGTGACTAAACACAAGAGTACTTAATTTTACATTACATAATTATAAGAGACAAACATAGTTTTTGACGAATTAATGCTGAAAATAAATAAAAAGAAGAAAAGGAGCCAGTCAGGGCATTAAAATGGGATTTAACCCATTTTTTCTTTTCGGACCAGCTTGGCCCATTCGGGCAGGCGCAGGGAGTGGAGGGAGGCTAGGGCATCGGCCTTGGGCCGGCCCATCCAGCGCGTGCAGCAGCCCCATAAAAGGGGGGGGGGCGGTCGGCAGTTAGGGTTGAAACCCTAACCGCACGCCGCCGCTGCCGATTTTGGAGGCCACCACCGCTGTCGCAAACCACCTCGCCGCTCTGGTCCACTTCACCTCCCATGCTCGCCATCTTCAGATCGAGGAGGACTCCCCCTCGTCGGGGGAGTAGAAGCCGCTGCCGAGCACCTCCGCCGACGGGAGGCCGAGCGCGGCCAGGTTCCAAGTGCCCCGGCGGATCCCCGGGCGTCTGTCCACGGTGGCCACCCTATGGCCGAGGAGGCGGCAAATCGTGTGTGGCGCTGCCCTCAACAGAAGATGGAGGAGCCACCGGGAGAGCCTGCTCCTTCATGCGGGCCGCAGCGTCCGCGCGGGTCGAGGGCGGTGGAAGATGTTCTGGGGAAGGGGCAGCGCCGCTGATGGAGGAGTAGCAGAGAGTCCGGCCGCGTCGAAGAAGCCATACATCGGGACGCCGGTCCTGGCTGCGTGCGAGCCGCCGGGGTTGAAGAGGTTGCCGACGCCGAGGGCAGCCACCATGTCCTCGTCCTCTTCCTCAATCTTTGCGGCGTCAAGCACGGGAGCAGCCCGCGTGTTCAGAAACCATGGATCGAGCGGGGGACGCAGTTGCCTTTCGCCACTGGAGTCGGAGAGGCTGGTGTGGGCGTCGGCAGTGAGTATGAGTACTCGAGCGTGTGCGGGATTGAAGTGAACTCCTTGCAGAAGTCGCACCAGAAGCGAGGCGGTGACGGTGCCAGCGACATCGGCTCCATGGGGACATACGCGGCGACGGGCTCGGCAACCACTTCATCAACAAGCGGCGCCGGGGCTTCCACGACGGGTGGCGCCGAGGGATCCTAGACTGGTGGCGCCAGGGCTTCCTGGACTGGTGGCGCAGCGTTGCTGGGGCCGGCACCGTCCAAGCCAAGGCGAGGAGATGGTGGCTGGCTCTGCAGACGAAGATCGCGCGGAGGAGAAGCATGGTGGCCACGAACAGGAATCCATCGGCGGCGAGGAACCGTATTGGAACGGAAGCCACGAACAGCGGAGTCGAAGAGGCGGCCGAAAGGACCATGGCCATGACCATGGGCACTGTCGCGGCGAACACGAGGCCCAAGGCGCTCGAAGACGCTGCGGCGTTGTCCATGGTGGCCGTGGTGGCGGATCAGGCCACGACGAACTCCACCGACGCGGCGAAGGGCGAAGAACAGTTGACGAACAACATGCGACGGTAAGTCAATCCTTGCCATGCTTACCGATGGGGGTTCAGAGGCATGTGCCTCTGTCGTCGTCGTTCTCTTTCTCTTGTCCAGTAGAGCAGTGCTGATAACGTGTTAGTAGTGAATGAAAATGAACAAGATTTCTGGAACAACCAATCACTTTCATTGATCTCTTAGATATATATATACAAGTGAAGGATTACGCTGTACGGACGTCGTACGGACGTGACTGTTCAGAAAAGTTAACTGCTAATCTAATCTCTAATCCTAACTGCTTGTTTGAACGTATGAGATCATCTGTAGAATAGGTGTCTATTGGTAGACGGGCACCGTTTCGTAACAAACGGAACGGTTCTGAACGGAATTTTTTCCATCCGTTCTCAACCTAACTCGTCAATGCTTAGAGCGGATTCTGGTGATAGGACATCTGAGAAAATAAAATAAAATTAACCGCGAGTTCAAAATGCCGTCTACAACGTAGAGATAAACTAATTCAGTTTTTTTGTTCAGTTATGCGCGCTTCTGTCTGAGCACGCTGTACAATCTGAATGAAGAAGATTTTCTCCCCGTCCCGGGTGCATCGTGCATCCTCAACTCGAGATGCCACGTCCAGAGTTATCCGTCCCGTTCTGGTTGGCAAGCAACTTGCTCGCAACATCACCAGCTGTTCCTCTGTCACGCAACGACTCCAGATCAACAGATGAAACGTTGTTCAGGGCAGAACCAGAGCCACTCAGGGTAGGAACAGTGCCATTGCCATCTGCTTCACCGCCGGTCGCATTGCGCACTAGAACGGCAGCACCATCTTGCACAGTGCCGGTGCTGTTCACTGTAGCAACGACGCTTATGTTCAGTCCATTCTGCCTTCCTCCATGCACGTCGTTGGGATCGTCCTCACGGCTGCCGTCTTGTGACTGGAAATCTATGCCATCGTCCTCTTCATCAGCGGCAACGGCAAGGCCGTCGTCCGCGTCGTCAACGTCACCATCGGCGGCATCATCATCTTCATCACCCACCCGGTCCTCTTCGTCGCCAGCCTTGGTGCTCGAAGGATCATCTGACGAGCCGTCGCTCCAGGTCGTCCTGACCCCAGCAATGCCATCGACGGACGCGCGCCCTGCGAAGTGGACGAAGCCCTTCCTGCCCAGCCGGCGCCGGGCCGACCCGGCGTCGTTGCTGCCGCCGGTCTCCGCAGCCACTGGCCGTCGCTCGCCGAACGAATGCGTGAGCTGGTACACGATCCAGACGGCGACGGCGACGGCGACGGGCAGGAATGCCTGGAAACTGTGGCTACCCGGAGCTTCTTGCTTCTATGGCTCCTGCCTGACGATTGCCTCAGCATGGTGGGCTGGTTTTCTTTCGTCCGGGGGGTCAGGATCAGAGAGATCAGTGTCACAGTCTCACAGTGTGTGGTAGACTTGTACACAGACCACTACTTCGTACTGGAAGTGTTGTCTCTGCAGCACTCCTAGCTTGAAGCACCATGCAAAGGAAGAAAAAGTTTTAAGAGCAGCAAGTAATAGTAACCTGTGAACTTCACAGTGTGACGGTGAAAGTTGAACTATATGCACTCCAAAGGAACAATTACACGTTCAATGCTGCTGAAGAGTAATTCAGGAATCAGGAGTAAGAGTAACAAATTAGGACACAGTGTTTATGGCTATGCTCTTGAAGAAGAAACTAAACAACATGAGGTAGAGAACAGCTAGTAGTTGTAAGAGAAGATGCAAGTTAACCGACGGAACGAGTAGGTTACCGGAGAGGAAGGAAGGAAGGAAGGACTGCTGAAAAGCTTTGCTGCTTCCCTGGATCACATTCACCGCAGAAGCGCAGTGGGAGAAATGTGGGGTGTGGAATTGTTATTGCGGTCCATAGCAAAGACCCTTCCCGCGTTCCTCGCAAGGACACTGCGACTGAGAGGAACTGAAGTGAAACCAACCGCCTTCACGAGTTGATGCTCCAGGCCTTTACTGGCTCTGTGTGCCCTGTCGGTTTGGGAGAGGACGAAGACCAGCAAGACACCATGAATGCATGCCGACCGAGAAGCAAGTACGGAGCTAGCATATACTACTACTACTACTACTATTGCGATGAAGCCCGGACAGTCAGAGTAAACACATGAGATAGGGAGAGAGAGAGGGACCGAGGTCTGAACCGATGGTGCCCCAACGGCGTGTGGATGACCATGAGCGCAGCGAATCGGATCGAGCAAGTCACCAGATCTTGGAGGCCCAGAGCTCGAAAGGAGAAGGGTTGGTTTACGTGACAGCGGGGTCGGTGGTGTGGTGGCTCGGTGCCGGCATCATGTGCTCGCCATGACGCCGGCCGAGGAGGAGAGAACGAGAGAGGGGCCATTTGTTTTGCGCGTCCGATGCGCATGGCATTTGCGTGTTAGGTGCCGAGGTGCCACCACTTTCAGCTGCGTGAGTGAAAACTGGTATCTGTGCAGCGGAATTACACAGCTTTGCCCTTGTGCAGTGCAAGTAAAACTGCCTGTGGTTAGCTTGGCATAATCCGAGACAACCCCCTCCCCCAACCCTAATACACACTACTACCCAATGTCCCCATGCAGCTTACATTCACTCTACAAAGTCCTTAGTCTTCACAAATATCCTTTGTGCTTCGATCAATCATCAATACGCCAGGACACTTCTGGTCATTCTCATTGTTACTAAGTTAATTGTGTTAGCCTCATAAAAATATACGCTAATCACAATACTTAGGGCTTGTTTGGCACGGCTCCTCCCGAGGGGCTTCTCCGGAGGAGCCGGAGCCGTTTTGGAGGAGCCATAAATTGTGGCTCCTCCAAAACGGCTCCGGCTCCTCTGTTTTTTACTGAAAAACGGCTCCTCCAAGAAAACGTTTGGCAGGGCTCCTCTGGAGGAGCCGGAGCCGGAGATGAGCCCTGCCAAACATGTCCTTATGCTCATGAATCACCAAAACCACATAATCACCATATTAGGGCCTAGATGCGTTCATCGTCGTAGTCCAGGTTTCCTCCTTGAATTTCAAAACCGGGCAAAATGTCTCCCTCGACTCTCCAAACTGCATATGTTACCTCCCTCATCCTGTTTAAAGTGGTTTTCAGCCTTGTCATTTTTTAATTAAATGGATTCTATAAACACTTAATAAGTAATCAAAACACACACAAAAATATCGCTACGTTTATAATTTTTTTTGAGAAAAATCCTCGAGATAGATTGGGACATGAGAAGGCCAAACAAAACATTTAGAAACACAAAAATATATACATAAGCTTCCAAAAAATAAATTTTATTCTAACAAAATGGAAAAGTTATCCACACGAAATGGAAAATTCCCAAAACATTCAATCAATATCTATCCTTAGAAACTTTTGTTAACACAAATATAAGATGTGACTAGCATGAATGCAACATAATGGCCCCGTTCGCTCCTAACACTGTTCCGGCTGATTTGCTGTGAGAGAAAAACACTGTTCCAGCTGAAAAAACAAGCTGAAAAGTATGGATTATAAGAGAAGCGAACATGGCCATTAATGCTGAATTCATTCATTCACGCTAGTTGCAACTCATGTTTTTGTTATGGGAAAATTTTAAAACACGTTTCGAAATTGATTACATTTTTTGAGAATTTTTTAGATTTCTTGGATGTTTCCCATTTCCCTAGAACCAAAACTAATTTCTTGAAGCTTCTAGATATATGTTCGCGAGCTCTAAATATTTGATTTGATTTGATCATGTCGAAATCTATCTCTAGAATTATACTCAAAACTTTTATATGCTTACAAATATTTTTTGTGATTTAGAAAACTTATCAGATATTTATGAAATGTTTTTAGTTTTAAAAATAATAGATCCACCTTGAAACCTACTTCTAACCGGGGCAGGAAGGTAGGTTAGATGGTTTTGAGAGTTGGAGGATGTCGTTTACAGGGTTTTATAGTTCAAAGAGAAAGTTTGGACTATGAGATAGTCCACGTGATAAAAAAGGATTTTTTTCACATCTTAAAACCTTTTTCTTTAGGGCTCGTTTGGTTGGAGGAAATTGGTGGGAGGGAATGGGAGTTAGAGAGGAGACTTAAAATCTCTTGTTTGTTTCGTGGGATAGGAAGTTGCAGTGCGAGGAGGAAAGAGAGTTGAGATGTAGAACTCCCATCGATCTCTTCCCACAGGAGACCCTGGTATTTTATCTGTGTGGAAGGGAGTTCGACGCATAAAGACAAAAATACTCTGCGATTCCTCACGTCTGCTGCGAGTGCGCGCGAAGAGGAACGACAGCGCGCCAAAAGATTAGCAGCTCGCGCCAAAAATCCCTCCCACTCCAGCAACAACTCCTCATAAAGCTCCGCAAAAGCAGTAATTTCTCCCTCGTGCAGTTGTGTGCTCCTCGGCGGAGGCTCCAAGTTGCGGCAAGGCACCAAAATCCAGGCGGCGCAGCAGGGGCGGCGGGTGTGTCTTGCCCAGCGACTCCGTCCTCTGATCGTGCGCGCGGGCATACAGTCGGAAGGGCGTCTCCGTTTCGCGGGGAGCGGAGCAGACGAGATGATGATTGTGGGGGAACAGGGTCTCGCGGGTTGCAGGGTTCGGCTTGGAACCGTATTTTTCTCCGGCAACATTCAGAACAGTGTTTCGAACCAATTTCAGCAGTTTGCAAGCCGAACGGCCCCCGTCTGGTTCTTTCTTATGCTGCAGCTTATCTCCTCTCCGTTATCTGCTTATTTCCTCAGATTGGAACTTGACCATTTGTCTTTTTGTTAGCAGATCATCGCTGCACACGTCTTGAAGAAATCCAGAGCAAAAGCTACAGGTGCAGATCTGCTCGTGTTCTTTTCGTTTCTTTTATCTAAATGGATTATTTTATTTAATTTACACCTTTCTAGACTGATCTCCTTAAGAACGAATTGTTTATTTGTATTGGTCTGCTTCCATCTGTGATATTGGCCAATGCTTTTATCTGCTATGATGCACACGGTTAAAATTTGTTTTCTCAGTTCTTGTACAAAGTCATCTTCATATCAGTATAAAATTTATTTTAGTATTACATGATTCCTTTCATTTATTATATCTTTTAATTTATCATTTACACATGTGTTATTCAATAAGTATTGGGTTTATTTAATTTTAATAGCTGATACACAGAGAATGGACGGTGATTTCATCATGGTTAAAATTCATGATGGGGGTTCATTTTCAGAAGAAGGCCCACTTTCTTATGATGGTGGCCAGGTGAGCATTTTTAGAAAAAAATGACTAAGAGAACATCATTTTTTGACATAGTAGATATGGGCAAAGAAGTAGGGTTTCAGAATGGAGATGGCTTTGACCTTGAAAATGGTCTTGATTATATTCATGATGACCAATCTGTTGCAACAATGCTGAGTTACGCAAAGAGAAGTGGCTCCATTGAGCTCTACATGAAACCTCATAGTGCGAAGGATGATCCTGCAAATCCAAGTATCGGTCCAGCTAGCCGACGTAAACCTGAACAGGAGGTATAACACTAGCCTTCTTGGTATGCATTTTTATTTCCTGGGTGCAGATGTGTGATCCCTGTTGTTGTGATCTGATTGCTTGCTTTGTGTCCCATTGTTTGTACATATATGCGCATGGGTAGATGTACTCAAATTTTTCTGTATAAAACACTAATCGAAATCAAATTGCACTCTAATTTTGTTCACAGCTTTGGCACGCTGACCAAACAACCATCATATCATTATCCTGTGGGAGACAATGAGACAACGTAGAATGAAGATATTGATAATGTTATATGTGCTCCTGCAAATATGGATACTGTTAATTAGGAGGCGTCGATATAGGATGGTACAAGTTAGGCAACCTTCTTGGTATGACCCAGTTCTACGGTCCCAAAATTTGAGTAACATTTTTACGAGCGATAGAGAATGCATTGACCAACTACGAATGGATAGGGGCTGCTTTAGAGTACTGCGTTCTCTAGTGCGGGAATTTGGTGGCTATTTTTTTGAACATTCTTGGGCACGACCAAAAAGACAGAGTTATACATAAGGAATTCCAGCAGGCAATTTCAATATAAGAAGCCTCTGTCAACTTGCGCTACACAAAAAAAACACCGCTTATTTCAGCTTATTTGATTTAGGTTGCGGCAGCTAAGGGCGATCGTGTTTGCAAATTGTTGCTTTTCAGTCGTGATGAGCAATTGGAGACCAAAAGCTGCACAGCAGATGTACAAACATTCTTTTATTATTTTGTCTAAAAGACGCATAAACAGGGTAAGGGTTGTCAATTCCCATGCCCAAGCTCACTTACCAAATGGTGGACTACAATTCTATTTTTAACTCCCTCTATCAATTTCCAACACTTACCAAACAAAGGATTACGACTAAAAATCAAACTCACACGCTAATTCTCTCCTCAAACTCCCACCTCCAATTCCCATGCCCTTGCTCATCACTTGCCAAACGAGGTCTTAGAGTTCCCAACTTCCCATCCTAAAACCTGAGAACTCATGAGCCTCGATGACACTTGTTGGGCTTGGCCCTCTTGTTAAAGTGGCTTAAACTTAGCCACGGCCCATTCCATGGCAGAATATGCGGGTTGGCGAAATGCTCCTAAGATGGGCCCAGCAAGGGGAGTAAAAAATGCAGTTGTCGAAACCGCCCCATCCAAAGCGCGACGCCAGTGCGCTTCCGGCCTTCCGCTCGCCGACGCAAGAAGACACAACGCAGTCGGCATCGGCACGACCGCACGAGCACCATCCGCTTCTCACAAGCTCGGCCGGGACGGGACATGACGGTTCTCACGCCGCACCGTACGTCCTGCACGAAATGAATCTGTACGCGCGCGTCCATGGCCCATGCAGCGCACGCTCTTGAAAGCATTACAGTCCCCTGCAAATGTCTAGCGGTACGTGCGGTAGCCCATATCGCGGTGCCTATCCATCGTTCGTTCCGTCCATGGCCGACTGTGAACGACAGATACATAAGAAAAACAGAAGAAGAACGGGAAAAAAAAATCGTTTACCTGCGCCACGCCGACGCGCACCCGGCCGTGTTCGAGTGGGATGCGGGGAATGAATGCTACGACAGCCACAGGGATCGGGATCTGCCGGCTGCGCGTGCAATGGTCTAAAATTTAGTTTATACCAATGTTTATGCTATAATATTATAAAAAAATACTATTTTATAACTGAAAAATAGCTCAAACGAACCGGGCCAACGTCGTCCGTGCCCGTGGGCCATAGCAACGCAACGTAAGGCAGGGACCGCTGCGGCGGTTCGGCCGTACGTAACGAGCAGCAGCCAGCTTGAGCTTGGGTGTGGCGTGCGGCTTCCGCGGCACGTCCGTCCAAGCCCGTGCCCGATTGGCGATTACGATACGACCGGACCAGCTAGGCCCTGTTTAGTCCCCTCCAAAAATACCAAATTTTTCAAGATTCTTCGTCACATCGAATCTTTGGACACATGTATGAAGCATTAAATATAAATAAAAAATAAAACTAATTACATAGTTTAGACGAAATCCAGGAGACGAATCTTTTAAATCTAATTAAACTATGATTGAACACTAATTGTCAAATAACAACGAAAACACTACAGTATCGTTTTGCCAAAAATTTCGGCAACCAAACTAGCCCCTAGCCGTCCGGTTGTGGTCATCGTCGGTTTCTTCTCGTCATGATCCAGAGCGGCGTGAGCTGTCGTGATTTGGATGTGCAATGTGTTCCTGGCTGGTACAAGCGATAATTGGCAGTTGTCAGCTGGGTCTGCGGTTCAATTTGAAGTTTGAACTGTCATCTCGACCGCTGCCGCCCGCCTCCAGCTCGATCGCGCGCACGCATCGTTTTCTCCGTGAATAAGGGTCCGCATGCGTGATTACTGGCGGGACGACCACAAATTAGACTTAAACCCTTGTATATACACTCGATGGCACCCGGAATCTACTCCACCGTTCGCGGCAAAAAAAAAATTATCATACGCCGGCGTTTGAGCTGTGCATTCAACTCTCCAGATGGAAATGTACGGGGTTTTAGTTAGACGTGTGCTATGGGTAACCTACGCACGGTTATACTAGAATTCGGCCACATTTATCACCCATGAAAAAAAAATGTTTTGGGGTGATGGCACCTCCGCGACTTTATGTTTATGCATGCTGCAAAGATTTAGAAAAAAAAAACAATGGGAAAGAATATACAGCTTGTTCGGCTGCATGAAAAGATGCTGCTGCAGTCTGCTGCTGCTACAGCCACTGCAGGGATTTGGGAGAGGAAAAACAACTATAGGTGCAGCAGCAATGGCTTTTTTCCAACACACCAACAGTCTTAAATATTAGATGCTTAAAACAGGTTCTTTGGTTACTAACCATAGTTTGTCACACTTTATCGTAGGCAAGTTTGACTAAATTAGCAAATGATTGGTTGGTGTCGTTCGAGAAAAAATGTTTGTTTGACAAACCTTAGATAAGTTTCTTTTGAGTTCCACATGTCATAGAGTATGGCAAGATTCCCTTAGGCATGACAAAGTATGACTTCCAATTTTCTAGCCACACTTTTTTTATGGTTTGCCGCACTTACGTAAGGTTAGTTGTGATAGATTATGACCGGGGAACCAAAATCTCTAAATTCGTAATAGGTGCCCATATCAGTGCATGAGAATAGTCTCCATTGAATTTTGTCCCCCTGCCAGGCTGCCACCACTACCCCTTGACGCCTGAGCCGCCATTCGAGAGGGAGATGGTGTCGAACCATGTAGGATATAGTAAGTATGTGTGTTTAATAACAAATAGGAAGGAGAAGAGAAGACACGTCAGGATAGACTAAGAGCACACAAAGAACTAGGGTACCGTTTAGTTCCCAAAATTTTGCAAAAATTTTCAAGATTCTCCGTCACATCGAATCTTTGGACGCATGCATGAAGCATTAAATATAAATAAAAAATAAAACTAATTACACAGTTTAGACGAAATTCACGAGACGGATCTTTTAAGCCTAATTAAACTATGATTGGACACTAATTGCCAAATAACAACGAAAGTGCTACAATACCATTTCGTCAAAAAAACGCCAACTAAACAAGGCCTAGATGTTAATAAAATAGTTATCATATATTACCATGTTCGCTTCTCTTATAATCCATTTTTTAGCTTGTTTTCAGTCGGAACGGTGTTTTTCTCTCACAACAAAATCAGCTAAAATAGTGTTTCAGTTTGTTTTTTCAGCGAAGCGAACGGGGCCATAGTCATAAAATCCTCTTCAGATTGTACAAGCAAGGAAGTCAGTTAAGTATGCAATGAAGAAGTTATGCTAATGTAACAAGACACAATATATTGCTACCGCTTTTTACCCAACCTCTTAGGACTCGTTTTGAATCTATTTTATCCCTCCGCAAGAGTTAAGATGGGCAGAGTAAACAAAATTGTACAGAGTACATTCAGAAACCTGACTAAATACAGCATGTCAAGGATGGAACTGCTTCAGGTTTTTGATTTACAGGTTCGAAAAGACATGAACACTCTCTTCATATTGGTGGCAGGGATGTTTCAAAGCTCAGGATCCTTTTTGTACCCGCAATAGAAGAAGCACTTCTGCAATTGACGGAGAATTGGCCGAGAACCAGAAACGAGCATGAAACGAATCTCAACGCAGTCATTTCCCTCTTCGTTCCACTGTAGGAGTAGTACTCTGCGTTGGATTCCTTTTGGGTTTGCCCGGAGCGGGCGGACCCAGCTCCACCGCAGCTGCAACTGCAAGCGGGCGGGCAGGCAGCCAAACGGAACGGAAAGGAGCGAAGCGGGCATGCATAGCTGGGCGCCAATCCAAACAAACTCCCAGGTCCCAGCACTAGGAGTCTCTGGACTAGCCAATAGCCATCGCTACTGGCGCCTGCCCCTTCCCGCTGGCCGCTGCCCAGCCCGCGCCGGAGGGGCAAGCCGGCCCGCCGTGCTCACCTTCCCCTCTCTGCCCGCATGCCTGCGCCTATGCCTCCGCACAGCTCCTACTGTCCTTTGCCCTGCCTTTCACGCTCCTTTTTTTTCTCCTTTTGATTGAAAATTTTTGAGTCGATCCACAGCTCGAGCATTTGCGACTACTAACCTGTTTGCAAAGGCACTGTCGGTCGAATCGAATGTGCACCCCAATTTCCCGGGCAAAACAAAACATGAGCTTGTTGGTTTCATCCATGCTTTGCCATGGGGTATAAACGTCCTATAGTATTGAAGCAGTGATGCGGATCACCGCGAGCACCAGCCTTTCTGCCATTGTAATCGTTGCTCATTCAATTTGGATTCAAAGAACTGGAAGCAGAGAGTTCATGATCACAAATTGCTCAAAATTATGGAGCGATCCAAAAAAGAGGACACCCTACATAGCTAAAGCGAAGCAACCAACCAAAAAATCACACCACACCACACTCAGCGCTCACGAAAAAAGATAGGTGACCACGATCAACTAGTCGATCACCGGAATCGAACTACTCCAACAAACTAGCGCACGCTAAAGCACAAATCTGCCTCAACTACTTTCTGTACAATTTGCTCGTGATTCGTGGTTGCCGGCGGTCCGGTCACCAGTGGGTCACCGGAGTAGGTCGGCCCGCAGGTGCGAGAGCTCTTTCCTCAGCCGGTGGGAGAAGAGCCTGCACGCGTCCATGCTCAGGTCCACGGCCGCCGCGAGGGCCACGAACGCCGCCGCGTCCTCGGCGCACCCGATGTGCGCCACCCCGACCTCGACCGTCGGCTTGCTGCACCGGCCCTCGCCCTGCACCGCGGCGGACATGACGAAGCCGCGGTAGTTGCCCAGGGGCCAGTTGCTTAGGTCGCCGCTGCCTCTCGGGCTGCACCCGGGCGTGCCGCCCCGGCTGAGCGGCTGCGCGGCGGTCAGGTCGATGGCGAACTTGCCGCCCTTGGATGAGGGAATGGAGGAGTCGGCGAGTGCGACGGCGTGGTCCGCGCCGGGGACGAGGAGGTCGAAGTGGTAGCCCAGGCTGTCGGACGCGCCGCGCTCGCGCCAGCACTCGAGGCGCGCCCATGGCTCCCAGGCGCCGTCGCCCGCGGAGCGAAGGATGAGCCACGCGCCCGGGTTGGAGCGGCTCACGCGGTCCGTGCCCGGCGACGGCACGAAAGGCGTGATCATGGACGCCATCGCCACGGGGGAGCCCTTCAGGTCGTGCACCGTCACCGACCACCCCTTGCGCTCCTTGGTCGACGCGCCGGCGTCGCGCTCCGGCTGCATCCCCGGCCTGCGCAGGTCGCTGTTGCTGCGGCATCCGAACTTGCAGGTGAACATGGGCTGCTTCATGGTGCTGCCCACCTGCAGCACCTGCGGGCTGCACTCCGGCTCGCCGTCGAACTCGAAGACAAATCGCGGGTCCGGCTCCGCGCGGACGGTGAGGCTGAGCTCCGTCGCCGCCGCGAGGCCGCCCTTCCCGGCTCGCTTCCCGATGGAGATCCAGCCGCTGTGCAGCACGGCGGGCTTGGCCTCGGCGCCCTTGAGGTCGAGCGGGATCGTAGCCTTCCCAAGCAGCCGCCCGGAGCTGACGCCGCAGGTACTCCCCTTCCGGCCGGCGTAGACCGACACCTTCAGGCTGGCCTCCCCGCGCGACGAGAAGAGCGACGGCTTCCCGTTGAACCACGCCAGGTCAGCCTTGGACAGGTGGAACGCGGCGGCGAGGGCCCCGGACGCCGGCGTCTGCTCGCCGCCGTTGGAGACCACGAGCGGCGCCGGAACGGTCTGGACCGGCATCTTCCCGACCCGGATCTTGCAGTAGCACGGCGACGTGGACGGGTGGACGCCCGCGCCGGCGCCGGCGGCCGGCGGCGCCACCGGCATTCTGAGCGCGAGGTTGCCGACCAGCACCCGCACGAACGGGCACGGGTCCATGGCGGGCTTGCTGCTCCTGTCACACCTCCACTCCCTCCCACACCTAAAATCCGCGCGAAATTCCGCTGAGATTTGGCGGCGATGGGGGTAATGCGGAGCGAGAGCGAAGGCAAGGGCGAGGGCGAGGCCTGGTGAGGGAGATAAGGGAGGGGACGAGTTGGTATAAGAATCGGGTGAGGAACGGCGGAGCCGTGGAGTGGGAGGAGCCAGGCTGGATCCTGGTGTGCCGTGGCTGTGAGACACCAGCCCGCACACGCCGCCTCAGCTCGGGATCCCGCGCAGGCCCGGCCGCCGAGGCCCCCGGTGTCAGTGACCGCGCGTGGGTTTCTAGTTAGGCGTAGTAGGCGCCGTGGGGAGGCGAGCTGGAGCCGAGACGGATCCGAACGGGCAGCGGCGCGGGCGCGCTGCGCTGTGGCTATATATGCCCATGCAGCCCGAGCCCGTCGGCCCGGCCCGAGGCCCGTTTTTTCGCCCGGTCCAAGCCCGGCCCGACCCGACGTCTAGCGGGCCTGGGGCTGGCACAGCCCAAAGGAGCAGGCTGTGCCTGGGCCTTACCCCAGGCACGTGGGTCGGCACGGCCCGGCTCGCTCCGGAACCGGCGGCCCGGCCTGTCGCCTCCCCATGCCCCGCGTATATAAGCGGGGACTCCCCGCTCGCATCCACCCCCGAACCCTAACTCTCTTTCCCTCCCCGTCGCCCCGCGCAGTCCCCTCCCCCACGCGGTCGCGCCGCACTCACTCCTCTGCGCCGGCAGCGCCGCACTCCGCCCTCCCCCCGTGAACCCTCTCCCGCGACTTTGCTCCCCCGTCCTCCGCTCGTCGGCAGGTGGTGCCGCCGGCTCCTTCCCTCCTCGCGCCCGTGCCTCGGGAGCGAGTGCGCCGGCCCCAGGCTCCGCGCCTCGAGTACGCTGTCGCGGCCTGCAAGGCCACTGGATCTGGATCAAGCAGCTGCCTGCCTACCTCGCTTTCCCCGCCTCTCTATCGTCTCTGCACCCTCCTCCATGCACCGCCATCGGCCTTGAGCGCGGCAGCCAGCTTCGAGCGACCAGATCTAGCGTCCCGTTGCCTGCTCCGACGATTGACGCTGCGGATCTACCTCGAGGCCAGGGCGAGCGCCCCGGCGTCGACCGCCGCCACCGTGCTCCCGTGCTGCCCCTCGCCACCTACTGCCCCTCATGTTCTTCCCTTTCCTCTCTCTGATGCCACCGACGCGGCCGACAGCCCCCTCGACCTCGATGCCGTCATCTCCTGCTGAAGCGGGCCTTGGGCTAGCCCGACCTCCCTAATAGGCCATGCTTATCGGGTCAGCCTGGCCCAAAAATTAGCCTAGCAGGCCATGCCTGGGCCGTAGGTCAGGCACGGTGCCCGCCGCGGCACGGCTCGGGAGGCACGAAGTGTTGTGCTGGCCCGAACCCCATCGGGTCGTGCCTAGCACAGGCCATGCCGTGCAGGGCTGGGCCAGCCTGTTGGACATCTATAGTTGTGGCCAGGTCCAGGTGAGGGATGCGTGGCATCGGGGTCAACTGGGGCGTGTCTATTTGCCTGGCCCAGTCGGGTCACTACGCTCGCGGGCTAGAACTGTTTGTTTATCTGGACATGGTTCTCAGCCCAGTCTGCACGCTCGTTAAAGCAGACCTCAGCCAGGTCAAGGGGGAACGGATTTCATTTTTGTTCCTCCTGGGCTCAGCCTGAGCGAGCGCTCAGGGTGGCTAGAGCGGACGTTGCCGTCACATGCGGTGTCATCCTCCGAATCCCATGTTGCCCCTCCGGCACTTCCCACCTTGCCATGACAGCGTCGCTACTTCCCTCCTCACGGCTCCGCCCCCTTCCTTCTTCCCTAGCGGCTCACCAGGAAGCTTCCGCACGCCCACGCCATCTTCCTCACCTTCGGCCACCACTCCTATCGTGCCTCCACCATCTCCCTCCTCCGTGCAGCCCCCCTCCCCATCGATGAGGCGGTTGCCGGCGAGGTCGAGCGCGGACGCATTGCCCTGCTCAGGTGCGGTAGCCCTGCCCCGGATCTCGATGAGGATGGTGAACTGGAGGTGGTTGAAGACATGTAGTCAACACTAACATGGATCCTGATGGGGTAGCCCATCTAGCACATGAGATTGCCGCACGCATGCCGCCAGTGGTGAGCTAGCCGTGGGCGCGGGCGCCGGTGGCGAGGAGACGCTGTGCAGGCTGCCGGCGCAGCGGCTGCGGGAGGCCGCGGCCTTCCAGAACTAGAAGCCGCGTCAGCTGACGGCCGCGAGGGCCACGACAACGGTGACCACTTGGAAGCGCAGCCCAGCCATGGCACTCCTAGGCGTCGCCACCACACAGCTTGAAAGGATCTAAACAATGCCTAGAGGGGGATAAATAGGTGTATCTAAAAATTCTACATAAAACTCAAAGTCACTTGTCAGCGACTGTCGGAAGTACCGATAGTTTGGGTCGGAACTCCCGATGTCGTCTGAAGTTCCGGTGCAAACAGTCAGAAGTCCCGACGCCTACGGAAAATGTACTACAAGTGCTAAAATGAACTTTGTGACTTTGATAACTTACAACCCCCTTCCTAGTGGTAAGGTAACGCATTGGGGTTGCTCCTTTGACATCGAAAGGTCACCACTCCATAGATCGATTCCAAACCCTAAGAAAATCTTTAGCGAGGAAGAGACACACAAGAACAAAAGTGATAGCACAAGTGTCAACAACAACAAGCACACAGGACATAAAGATTTATTCTAAGGTTCAGCAACCCCACAAAGGAGCTCCTACATCCTCATTGTTTAGGTGACCATAAAGGTCGGAGTCTCTTTCCCCTCCTTGCCTCTCTCAAAGCAACCACAAAGGTCACTCGAGGTTTCCACTAAGAAATCAAGGGTAATACAAACTTCTCAAGGCTCTTCCATAAGATGGAAGCTCTTGGACGACGCCTAGCCGGCTAGGGGCAAAGTCCCAAGGGTAATAGAAGCAAATTCAACCGGCTTGACGAAGAAATCGAGTGCTCATGCTTGCAAAAGTGACGCTCTCACTCAATCCACTCTCCTTTCACTCAAAATCCTAGGGAAATCGAAGATTGGAGCAAAGGGTAGAGGAGAGGGGAGTCTTGAATGCTTAGGAGTTGTTTTGGACAAAGGTTGGTGAGCAGTGAATAAGTGAGTCCGTGTTAGAAAAGAGGAGAGGTCTATTTATAATTATAGTAGAAATCTAACTATTCAGATCTACGTCGGGACTTCCGATGTAGATCATGTGGATCATGGGACTTTTGACCTCTAAAGAGAACATTGCTCATGCAAGGTCAAAGTCATTATGAACACATCAACGTTGGAACTTCCGGCGTATGTCGGGACTTTCGACGCGTGCGGTATGTAGGGCAGCCAGTTGTCTAGGTGTCGGGACTTTCGATCACCACAGTCACCGCACAGGCTAAGTAACTGGCGTCAGGACTTTTGGCGTGAGTCGCGACTTTCGTCAGTCAGGAGTTCCAACTTACATCGAGACTTCCTACTTACATTGAGACTTCCGACTTACGACGGGACTTCCAACACCAAAAGTCACCGAAAACTATTCTACGTGCTCGTAAAGTGCTAGAGTGTCTCTCTTTTGATTTTATTTTTATACTTGAGCACCATATCTTCCTCAGACCAACTAAGTTTGCATCCCTCTTTATAATACGGTATACCTAAACTCAAAAGCATAAAATGTAAACTTGAAAATCCGCTTTGAGTACGACGCCTTTTACCACTTCAAGAATTAAGGGATACCATTTTATCTTTATCAACTCTTTGAATCTTTCATGGGACTAATAGCTGCGACATATGTCATTAACATCATATTAGTCCCTAATTTGGATGTCATCAATACACCGAAACCCACATAGGGGGCAAATACACTTTCAATCTCCTTTTTTGTAATTGATGACAACCAACTTAGGCTTTTATAAGAATGGAAGAATTTAAAGCTTTTGAACCTCAAAATTTATGAAGAGCTCCCCTTTGATGTATGCATGAATTTCAATTTCAATTAGAACCATCTATACATGATTTGCATACATCATGACAAAAACTCCATCTAAATTTTACAATCTGTGGGTGCAATAAGTGTGTGAACAAAAATATATCCATGAAAAGAGATGCAGTATGACATGTTATATTCACACAACAAGGTCGCAGCCTCTAGAAGGCCATGGAGCAAGGTTGCCATGGCATCAATGTTCTGGCTCGCCTAGGCAAAGCGAGGGAGGGCTTCATCATCGACGATGATCCTTCGGTTCACGTCACGGGCCAGGGCACGGGTACGCCCACCGTCTCCATGGCGCTCGATCTCCTGATCGAGCTCCGCGCATTCCTACTTAAGCTAGAGTCATGCTTCCTCAATCTCTCAGTGTTGGGCTTTTAGCTGCTCCATCGGCATGCATGGTGGGGACGCTGTCTCCCTCTCGGCCTCATTGTTGAGGTCATTTATTGGGGTAGCCTCCCCCTCATGGACGCTTTCGACGTGCCCCTCTAGGGTACCCATCATGAAGCATTCATGAGAGGGGTGATGACTTCCCTTGCTGGAGCCAGAGCCAGAGGGTGACTCTGGCTCCTCTGCTAGAAGGCATGGAAAGATTCCATGACGTGTTCGATCACCCCCATGAATTTGTTGTTCATGGGAGGTGGGACCATACATTGTGCCACAAGGTGGCTAACGGTCGCTGTGACATTGCGGAGACCGAATGGAAGCACTGTCGGAGCGCTTCGTATGAGGTGTTCTGGAGAGACGGGTTCCCCTTCAGTGAGCCATGCCATGACGTTGGCGTCAGAGAAGGCGAGGCGGCGTGGGTCCTCCCTGGACAGCTAGGGTCCTAGGGAGACACCGAGCTGGTGCTCAAGCCTCCCATAGTCAAGGCTGATGGAGGGGAGAGGTTGGATGGCGGCATGAGCCAATGCCAACTCTCCTCCCACTGTGATGATGAAGTCTATGTCCTCAAAGCGCACATGTGCGCCCGGGACCCACCTGATATGGAGGCTAGCCATCCATGGCCTAATGTTAATGTTGGAACTGGCGAAGGTCCCCTACCTGGCGCGTCAACTATTGGTGTTTTGAGTAAACACTAACAAGTAAATTTATGTTATTGCGTGTCTGACCCGGATCATGTACTAAAAAGACACAAGGTTTATACTAGTTCGGGTAAAATGTCCCTACGTCCAGTTTGTGGCTGTTGCTTGTGTTATTAGCACTAAAAAGTTCATAGTAGGGGTTACAAACGGGCAAGAGAGGGACATGTCCCAAGTCTCTGATGGAAAGGTCGAATGGATGCCGGGAGCTTGGTTGCTGCCTAGCTATGTGTAATGTGATGCATGGCGTATTGAATTGATCGGTCCCTTTAGTGGGGTGCCCTACCTTCCCTTTTATAGACTAAGGGGAAGTAGGGATTATAGATGGGAGAAAGAAGAAAAACTAGAGGCAAATGAGGTCCTTCAAAGATGTCGGGTCTTCCTTTTCCTCTGAGCGAGCCCTGCTGACATGGCACACGGTGTTAGGGATTTCTCTATGCTGGATGCATGTCCGCTGATGATGCCATGTTCTAGCTTTGTCAGCAAGTGGCCTCATCCCATCTCGCCTCAACGGGCGGTGCGATAGACCAGGGTGCTGATCCACAACCCTACAGGGAGCAGATGGCATAGTGACCGCATGCCATTACTGTAGATGATACGAGTTTCCTCCTAGACTATAGTGGTTGTCGTATGCTTCCGTCAGGATCCACGCCCGAGGGAAAATGGCGGCGCCCACAACACTGTAAGATAAATGTCGACATCTACAACACTGTTTGGGCTCTGACATGCCTGGAAGGTCTTAAAGCGTCTGTCTTGTCATATCATGATGGTACTTTTCTACAGGCATGCAGAGTATGGTCCTCGGTATTGCGGTTGATTTGAGTGCCCTGCCTTATCTACGTGTGTAGTTATGAAGGAGCGGCGCGTAGACGTCGAGCGAGGCGAAGCCAGCCCCGGACATCGGGCGAGGCGGAGCCAGCCCCGAACATATGGTGAGGCAGAGCCAGCCCTCAGACATCGAGCGAGGCGGAGCCACCCCCCGAACATCGGGCGAGGCGAAGCCTGCCCTGGATGTCAAGCGAGGCGGAGTTGGTCCACAGACGTCGAGCGAGGTAGAGCTAGCCCCGAACATCGAGCGAGGCGAAGCCAGCCCTAGACATCGAGCGAGGTGGAGCCAGCCCCTAGACGAAGGGCGAGATGGAGCCAGCCCCTAGACGTCGGGCGAGACAGAGCCAACCCCCGGGGGTCGGACGAGATGGAGTCTGCCCTTAGACGTCGAACGAGGTGGAGCTAGCCCTCGGGAGTCAGCTTGAGGCGGGGCCCATGGTCTCGGTGGACGGACGAGGAGTGACCAAGCAAGCGGTGTAGTCATGCTCTCGATTACGCGGATGAATCAATGCTGATGGTCATTAGCTCCTCTTCGGGTACCCTAATATTGATCCTTGACAAACGCCCTTGTTGAACTTTACACAAGGCACACCATTGATCATGTGTCCTTCCATTAGCCTTTTCATCATACCTATTGTAGCCAATGCCTTCCTTGATTGATGTATGCCTTGATGACTTATATATAGTCTTGTTAGATTGCTCTTGACACTTGCACCCATTCTTCAAGATCATCTTCAACCTATGAATCTCCTTGTCTTTCTTCTCTAGCTCAACAAGGTTAGTTGCATATGCATTTACATCAATTTTATAGTATCTTTTACAACCATTACTAGTGGAGACATTAGAGTCTTTGGTTGCCTTAGAAGAAATTGAAGTGCTAGCCCAAAGAGTATTATAGTTTAGCTCAAGATTTTGGTATTTTTCTTCTAAGCTGGTGATTCTTTCTTGAGCTGTACTCTTCTCATTCTTAAGGCTAGCTACTAGATCATTAATCGAGGAATGTTCCTTAGTTAATTTTCCAATTGAGTCATTGTCTAAAGACAATTCAACGGTTAACTTTTCAACCTTCATGTTTTCCTCGACGATAGATGCTTTAAGTGCAAGGTTCTTGTCTCTCTCTTAAGTGATCATGTCTCCTTGCATCTCCAAACATCTATCTCTCTTCTCTAATTTCTTCATTAGCATTTTTATTTTAGTGTAGGCCTTTTTACCAAATTTCTTTATCATAGTTGCCTTAAGTTCTTCTATGTTCTCATCATAACTATCGTACTCATTACTAGAGGGATCGGATGAGACATGTACCTTCTCCCCTTAGCCATGAGGCAAGTTGGAGTGTAGTAGTCATTGTCAATGAGGTTGAAGAAGAGCCTTGGTGATGAAGATAAGTTGGGGAAGAGTTTTGGTGGTGAAGTTGAGTCAGGGAAGATCATGGTTGGTGACGAAGAATGGTGGATGGCGATGTTTGCAGCTCCCTTCTTCTTCTTTTTATCATTACTTGAGTCACTATCATTTGACTCCCACTCTTCACCAAGATGAGCTTCACCTCTCTTCTTGCCTTTGTTCTTCTTGTCTTCATCTTTGTTGTGCTTGTGCTTCTTGTTCTCATTAGGACAATCGGCTATGAAGTGACCGGTTTGACCACAATCGTAGCAAAACCTCTTCTTGTTCCTTCTCTTCTCATTACCGTAAGTCTTTCGGTTGCTCTTCTTCTTTATAAACTTTCTAAAGTTTCTAATGATGAGTACAACTTCTTCATCGGACTCTTCTTTGTCACTTGAAGAATCATCCTTTACTTTCTTCTTCTTCTCTTGACTAGAAGATTTTCCTTCATGAGCTTGAGTTGCCTTTAAGGCAGCATTCTTGTTGTATCCCATTGTATTAGGATTTTGATTATGAGCATTGATTGCATCTTCATTTAGACACTCATGATGTTTGAGCTTTGAAAGAACTTCTTGGGGTGTCATCTCATCATAACCGGGCCTTTCCATGATCACGGACGCTAGCATGTTGTTCTTGGCTCTATAGGTTTCAACATCTTTCTAGCAACCTTGTTGTCATCCCATTTGGTGCTTCCAAGAGCTCTTATGCGGTTGACCAATGCCATAAGCCTATCAAACATGGATTGTATTGTTTCATTTTGTAGGAACACAAATCTTTCCAATTCATTATGAAGTAACTTAATGTTGCCTTTTCTCACACTCTCATCTCCTTCAAATAACACTTTCCAAGTATCCTGAATTTGCTTTGTACTTTCTATTCCATTCACCTTTCTAAACTCATCCGAACCTAGGCTTGATACAAGCAATGCTACGGCTTGTGCATTTTGATGGAGATTGTGCACTTTCTTTTGGAGTTATCTCTCTATCTTCATCGGTAGGAATCATCACACCAACATCCATAGCTTTCTAAAGTCTTGCGGCAATGAGATGCATCTTCAACTTGTAAGACCAATCGGTGTATCTTGTTCCATCAAAGTGAGGTGGCTTACCAATGTTGATAGAAGGAGTATGTAGAGGTGAACCTTTGATGAGTTGTCCATAGTCGAAGTTCACGTTTGAATATATTCCCTTTCCATGAGCATGCTGAAAGCTCTAGTTTGGTTTTGGTTAATTGATGAAACCCTAAGTGCTAACCTAGTTTATCAAGATGATTATGAGATAGGTAGCACTACTCCAAGTGATGAAGCAATGGTGAAGATCATGACAATGGTGATGGCATGGTGATGGTCAAATGCTTAAACTTGGAAAAGAAGAAAGAGAAAAACAAAAGGCTCAAGGCAAAGGTATAAAATGTAGGAGCCATTTTGTTTTAGTGATCAAGACACTTAGTGAGTGTGATCACTTTTAGGATAGATAGCCGTACTATTAAGAGGAGTGAAACTCGTATCGGAATGCGGTTATCAAAGTGCCACTAGATGCTCTAACTCATTGCATATGCATTTAGGATCTAGTGGAGTGCTAACACCCTTGAAAATATTTGTGAAAAAAGGCTAACACATGTGCGCAAGGTGTTTGCAGGCTAACCCTTGAAAATGAAATGTCTATTTTCTATTGCGCCGAATGCAAAATTCTTGGTGGTTGTTCGTGGCGGAGTGCCAAAAGGTAACTCTAGTAAATTGCTCGTGTCATTGAGTTACCTCACTTGTGGGTCGGTTCTTGCGGTGTCCTATCGTGTGGACGAGGTTTGTGAAACACCTCTTAGCCGCCGAACCACCAAGTGTTGGTCGACACAACGGGGACTAGCGTGTTGGCAAGCACGTGAACCTCGGGAGAAAATCGATTGTCTCTTGTCTTTGGCATTCTCCCGGTGATTGGCTATATATTCATCTTGTGATTGGTTCATCCCCTACACGTCGGTATAATCACTCTACTCACTTATTTACATTCTTGCAAACTAGTTGACACAAGCTCTTTAGTGTAATTAGAATTGAGAGCTTGCTTTATTATTTATATTCATCTAGTTGAGCTCTTTAGAGTAGCAAGGTTGAGAGCTCTTAGTGAGTAATTACATAGCAAGTTTGTGTGCCTAAGTAATCATTGCAACTAGAATTGTTGGATAGGTGGCTTGCAACCCTTGTAGAGCTAGAGCAAGTTTGCATTACGCTATTTGTCATACTAATCAAATTGCTCTAGTTGATTTGTAGATTTTTAAATAGGCTATTCACCCCCCCTCTAGCCATATTAGGACCTTTCACATGCTCACCGGCTCTAACATCGCTAGCGGCATCTTTGCTTGCCACTTGTTGCATCATTCTTGCCACTTATTGCATCATCAACCTTCTTGCTTAATTCTTCCTTCATCTTGCTCATCTCATCTTGCATCTTCTTCATTTTATCTTGGAAAAAACTTGACTTGACCAGCCATCAACTCTTCAGCTATCTTCTTGGCCATCTCAATGGCATCGGCTTGCATCTTGTCGGACTCCAACATTCTTTCTTCTCACACGATGAAGCGCTAAAAGAAGACCTTAATCTGATGCTAATTGAAAGGATCTAAATAATGCCTAGAGGGGGGTGAATAAACATATCTAAAAAATTCTACATAAAACTCAAAGTTAATTATCAGCAACTATCGAAAGTCCTGACAGTTTGGGTCGGAACTCCCTATGTCGTCAGAAGTTCTAGCGTAAACTGTCAGAAGTCCCGACGCTTATGGGAAATGTACAAGTGCTAAAATGAACTTTGTGACTTCGATAACTTACAACCCCACTTCCTAGTGGTAAGATAAAGTATTGGGGTTGCTCTTTCGACGCTGAAAGGTCACCACTCTGTAGATCGAGTCCAAACCCTAAGAAAATCTTTAGGGAGGAAGAGACACACAAGAACAAAAGTGATAGCACAAGTCTCTACAACAACAAGCACATGGGACATAAGGATTTATCCCGAGATTCGGCAACCCCACAAAGAAGCTCCTACGTCCTCGTTGTTGAGGTTACCACAAAGGTTGGAGTCTCTTTCACCTGCTTGCCTCTCTCAAAGCAATCACAAAGGTCACTCGAGGTTTCCACTAAAAAATTGAGGGTAATACAAACTTCCCAAGGCTCTTCCATAAGATGGAAGCTCTTGGGCAATGCCTAGCCGGCTAGGGGCAAAGCCCCAAGAATAATAGATGCAAATCTAACCGGCTTGATGAAGAAATCGAGTGCTCAAGCTTGCCAAAGTGATGCTCTCACTCAATCCACTCTTCTTTCACTCAAAATCCTAGGGGAATCGAAGATTGAAACAAAGAGGAGAGGAGAGAGGAGTCTTGAATGCTTGGTAGCTGTTTTGGACGATGGTTGGTGAGCAGTGAATAAGTGAGTCTGTGTTAGAAAAGAGGAGAGGGCTATTTATACTCATAGTAGAAATATAACCATTCAGATCTACGTCAGAACTTCCGATGCAGATCATGGGACTTCTGACCTTTGAAGAAAACACTGTTTATGCAAGGTCAAAGTCATTACGAACACGCCAACATTGAAACTAGCAGCGTATGTCGGGACTTCCGACGCGCGTGGTCTACAGGGCAGCCAGTTGTGCAAGTGTTGGGACTGCCGACTTGGGTCGGGACTCCGACTGTCGGGACTCCCGACTCACGTCAGGACTTTTGACGGCCACAGTCACCGCACAGGCTAAGTAATTGGCGTCAGGACTTTCGGCGTGAGTCGTGACTTTCGATGGTCGAAAGTCCTGACTCACCGAAAACTACGTGCTCGTGAAGTGGTAGAGTGTCTCTCTTTTGATTTTATTTTTATACTTGAGCACCCTATCTTTCTCAGACCAAGTAAGTTTGCATTCCTCTTTATAGTACGACATACCTAAACTCAAAAGCATAAAATGTAAACTTGAAGATCCGCTTTGAGTTCGACGCCTTTTACCACTTCAAGAATTGAGGGATAACATTTCATCTTTATCGACTATTTGAATCTTTTATGGGACTAATAGCTGTGATATATCTCATTAAAATCACGTTAATCTCTAATTTGGATGTCATCAAATGCACTTTCACAGCTCCTGGGCGCGCTCCTGAGCAGCGGTGGAGGAGGCTGGCAGCGGCGGCTTGCTCCTGGGCGTGCTCGGCGGCGGCGTGGCCGTCGCACGCCAAGGGTCTGTTTAGTTCCACTCCAAAATGCCAATTTTTTCAAGATTCCCTGTCACATCGAATCTTTGAACGCATACATGAAGCATTAAATATAAATAAAAAATAAAACTAATTACACAGTTTAGACGAAATCCCCGAGACGAATCTTTTAAGCCTAATTAGATTATAATTGAACACTATTTATCAAATAACAACGAAAATGCTGCAGTAGCATTTCGCAAAAAAAATCGGCATCCAAACGGTGCCCAAGTGTTCGCTGTAATGCCAGTAAGGACAGAAGGAGAAGCTACGGTGGTAACGTTACCATATGCTCAAATGCAGGGTAGGGGTATCCACTTGTACATGCAAATAAACAAGATCCTTAGCCTAGCCAGGCTCTACCGCGTACAGACAAACAAACATAGCGAGTTGCACCGCCTGAGACCGTCGAGCTGGCCAGGCCTGACTGGTACGCGCCGGCCACCCTAGTCGGGGAAACAAACAGCCCTTGCGGCTTCCTTTTTTGGTTTGAGCTCTAGCTGCTGGCTGCTGCTACTCGACGTACGGCACGACCAAGACCAATGAGAGGGCTGGGCCCACTAGAACTGTGTTACTGGACCCTTATGTCAGTCGGAGGCTGTAGCTTAGATTGGACTTCTGACTCTCTGAGTGCGTGGGCCTACTACGTGGTTTTGCTGTAGTTTTTCCGTTTTGTAACGGTCCATACTCCAGGTTTCATCTGCATGGCGAATAATCGGGCGGCACTTTTGCCATAGTTGGCACTTGGCAGATGCCGCGAGTAATATTATGCGGAATTTTTTCACTTTTCACTTTCACCCGATGGCGAATAACGGAATTTTTGACCGGTTGTGTGTTTGGTGGTCCTGACTCCCGAGATTAACAACTGTTACTTAAAAACTCATGATTAACCATCAGGAATATTATGCGGAAATTTTGTAAATGTTTGCTGACACCACTGTAATTCTGCAAACACCAAATCTATCTCGTTCCTAACAGGACCCGGAAACAAAACGCTTCATTTTTCATGAATCACAAGATTACGATATTTTTCACGGATCACAAGATTAGCGATCGGCAGTAGTACGTAGAGTGGATCGTCGTAAACAAGCTTGTTTTTGGCAGCACCACTGTAAACGCGCATGCAACAACACTACAACAGCAGCAGTAAGACTGGTAATTTGTAGGCATCCTGCGTACTAGGAGCACCTTTGTTTGCTGGCCAGGCGCCGCACGTTGGTGTTGCGTCTCAGGTGCCGTGGATTGTCGTTTCGGACGAGCAGCAGCACACGGAAAGCAGCAGCGAGCCCGCCGGAGCTGTCATGTGCAGGACAGCCTGCACGGTGAGGTGCACGAGCGGAGGCCGCCCGGAATGTTTTGAAGAATCCAATGCGCTAGCGTGGCAGGTCAGGTCAGGCTCAGTCTCAGCTGGTGCCCTAGATCCGTCATGTGGCAGCCGCTGCGGCCAAGCATTTCTTTAAAAAGAAACGCACGGGTGGCCGAGGGCAAGGCTGACTCAGCGGAGAACACCGGGTCGCTGTCGCTGCTGGACGAACAGTGAACAGTACATGGCGATGACTCATCGCTGATCTGAATGAAATGTATTTTATTTTTAGTACGGAGTATTATAAGAGAAAAGAAAGGCTGATGCTGTGTGTGCTGTCCAGCAGTCGCCGCAGCTGCACGGTGAGGGGCCTGCACGTATCGATCCCAATTATAAACGCCTCATTGTTCCATTCCCCAGTTGCCCGGTCGCTGTCCTGATCAGCCAGCTCGCCCACAGAGACCCCGCGCAAGGCGCAACTTGCGTGGCCCGTGGGCCCGGCTAGGGCAGTGACCCCACGAGGCAGCGAGACGGTCTGTGCGCAGGATAAGAGGCATGCGCTGTTCTGCTTTTACGCCGGAGTCGTCCGTCCGTCCAGGCTGGGCACAGCTATGGGCCGGGGCCCACGTGGCTGGCTGTGGCTCGTACGTACTGGTAGTCCATCGGCTGATTCCAGGTCCCTCCCAAAATGAATCGCCGCGGCGACTGGACGGATCGCGTCGGGCTGGCTGGCGCGCGTGCGCTGGAGCTGGCGTGGCGTGTGCCAGGCCAGATGAGATGAGCCGTGCAGGCGCAGCAAAGCGCAAGGGCCGCTCCAGCTGTCCCGGGCGCCCGGCCGCATCTGCGGGTCGCTGCGAGCTTCCATCCAGGACACCTGTGCTGTGTTGCGACGGCCATGGCCATGGATGGAGATCGGGGGTGCTCTTTTCATTGAGGTGGGTGATCGCCTGATCGGAGGGAAGGCCGCTGGGCCAGCCATTTTCATTGTTCATGGCAGCGAAATCCGGCAATTTTTGAAATTGGTGGAGCGCGGCTTGCCAGCGCATGGCACGAATGTCTAGCGATTGCAATGCAATGCAAATGGTCCTCCACACGGTCCACACCTGTGGCGATTGGCGAAGCAAGTTTGAAACGGTGCCAGAAGCTAGAAGGTTTTTTTTTTCTTTTTCTATTATCGTCCACATCTAGCATCTTCTTTCGAGCCTTCGTACTTATGCTTCGAGTTCGAGTTGCGATAGTGGGGGCTCACACTGACCGGCTCCACCGCGATTCTGGTGTCCAGCACTCCGATCCGGCGGTGTGTTACTTTCAGACCGCGGATGAGAACATTCAAACTAACCCGGCCAGTGCAGTCGAAGAAAGGCAACCAAACACCAAGGTAATATACTCTTTTTATCTCTAAATAAATTATTTTATAGAGGTGTCTTAAATCGGATATTTTTAGAATTAACCGAATTTATATTATTAAAAAAGCGCGAAGACATGACACCAAATTAGATGTATCATAAAAATCATAATAAACTCATTTGGTGTGATAAATATTTTTGTTTTCTCTAAATTCGATCAAACACAAAGATAAATGATTTAAGACAGAATATAAGAATTGATTTAAACGGAGAAAGTATTCCAATTCCAAAGCCCAATATATCTGCAGGCTTTCACTGAAGTCTACCAGACGCAATTGTCAGTTTTGTCACAATGCAATTTGGGCTGTGAAGGCAGACAAAAAATTATTGATGGAGCCAATGCTTGGACCGGCTAGGCTTAGGCCCACGCCCAAGCTGGGTTACCGTCGACCCTAGACCAAGCAACGAGCAACCAATGATACACACCCTAATCTGCTGCATCAATCAACGAGTGCAAACGAATCGGAATCGGCATCAACGAGGAGTTACCTAACGAAGGAACTAGAATTACAGAGAACTACTGTATAAAGAAGGCAGAAATGCTCCGCTACTCGCTTTCTAAAATAAGCGATAATCCTAAAGCCGAGCCCGCACCCGTATGCAGCAGCAAATAAAACAGCATGAACAACAGAACTATATCAACAAGACTGAGTGATAACAATGATACTGTATTGTCTGATCATAGTGGTTCGACATGTTCAACTAGCAGGAAGCAATAAGAGTGGCATCCAGAATACACCAACTTGGTCCACTTCAATCAAAGCCAAATAATTCATTACATGGTATTTTAGGTTCCCCATCCATGCCTCCATTCTTGTCATGCTTTGGAGCTCCTCAAGTTTCAGCGGTACTGCATAAAGAGAATGCACATTGTGAGCCTCAGAATCAAAACTGTATGCCTTATCTAGAATTGCTTTACATCACTTAAATATATTACATAGAAGAACTAGAAACACCAACTCACTTTTTACAAGACATGTCTCAGCTTGTGCCAGTGTACAAAGCACAAATATGAGACTTACAGGCTTAATTTTGTAACAGAAGACTTACGTTCCAAATTGCTGATCCAACTTTTCAGAATCAGAAGCCACAGCACAACTGTTTACCTACAACTAAAATGCCTAACATCTTCATCATAAAAGGCATTTGGAAGCTCTAGATCACAAGAAACACTGGCTGGATATGAAAACAACCATACTTCAGAGCTTATACCCAAGTGGAGCAGTAAAAATATGTCAATTATAGACCAACTCTTACAATAAGAAATTGCACAGGTTCCATATTGCTAATACCAAAATCTAAGAACCATAGTCTTGCTAGTATCTTCATATTGCAAATTAAAGAATTAAGCTGTTGCCTCACTACCCAGTCTAAATTGCTAATTAAAAAATTGGGCCAATCACAACAATTTACAAGGTGTTAGACTAGAGATGACACTCTGTAATCCAGCAAGACACTAATTCGAATGCAAACAACTACACAACTAGACTAAGACCTACACTACCGAACAGGATAAGAAATTATGCAAAATCCAAGCAAGTATTGACAGCGGTCATATAAGCGCAATAATATGGGCATTGCTTCCACTTCTAAGAAACCATGTAACAGACTACTTAAACACACGCCAGTTGGACCAACACAAATACATCATGTCGAGGCATACTATAGGCTATGGAATGGCATGGCAGAATAAATCGTACGCTTATGGATTACCCAATCAGGCAAACCGGTAACCACTACTAACGCAGGCCAGGGAAGCGAGCAGAGGGCGGAAGATTTTGGCGCGTACCTTGATGAAGCCGATGTCCTTGGCGTTGCTGCGGAAGCACTGCCTGCAGCACATGAGCCCGTACTTCCGGATCAGGCCGTGGGGGTTAGCGCACACACGGCTGCAATCACACACCACGGCATCCATTAACAATCACCATCGCCAAGTACGAAGTATATATATAATAAGAACAAGCATAAGGGCAAGCAGATCTGCTTGGGCTCGGAAGCACCAAAATCTAACTACAAGCTCATGCCACAAATCTGACGGATTAAACGGCAGATATGCAACACATATAACATCGGCGATTAGGTGGGGCGAAGGGACTAGATTATTACCAAACCCTGGATCCAGGGCCGTAGTTCTTGGGGTGCGAGTTCCACACGTTGGAGTGTCCCATGGCGGCGTCGGCAGGGGAGGAGGCCTCACAAGCAAAGTGGCAAACCCTAACCTTGTCTGACTTGGTTTGTGATTCTGAGCGGTGGCGAGAACGTTCGGCGTCTTCTATAGGAGACGGATGGCATCGCTTCACTGGGCTTTTCATTGGACCAGCCCAACAAAGATGACAAGATGGCCTGATCCATTTTGGTGCTTGAATTGAACCCAAACTTGGCCCGATCTGTCATCTTTCTTTATTCTTCCAGAAAAAAAAACTTCCATTTGTCCAATTTTTGCCAAAGTTCATTTTACCTACCACAGTCGAAAAACTAAGTTTTGGGGGGCTCATTCATCTTTGAAAATCATTCGATTTTGCTCTTAAAATAAACTCGATACACGGGATGGTCTCGACATCATTTTGACTGATCTGGTGTCGTATCGGTTCCGCTTATGTAGCACCATGTCATGCGATGGAGCTAAATCAAACCGCGCTGACTGTTTATAGGAGGTAAAATTTTGAAACTATTGAAATGTCTTTTCCTCTGAAAGGTTATACCGTACATCTCAAATATGATTTAATATTAGGCTATTTTTAACCTAACTAAAAATATGAAATCAGTTTTGAATTTTTATAAAATAATGTTCTATACTATGGTATCTAGTTTGCAATTATTTAAAGAATTTTATATGGTCTCATTTTAATGTTTATTTATTAGTATAGATGCTCTTATTTGTTATAATTAGTTTAGGTTTGCGAGGCCCTATTCGCTTGAACTTATCAGCCATGATACAATGTTTTCCTCTCACACCAAATCAGCCAACAATACTTTTTAGCCTGGCTTTTTAGTGAAACGGATAGAATAGATAGGAGTTCAAGCAATTTAGATGACAACAAAAATGTCGTGTAGCTACTGACCACCTTGTCCTTCTCCTTTCATTTAATTACTCAGTACAAAATGTGGTTTACCTTTTTTTTTTAAAAAAAGTGTCTACCTCATCCTTATCCTTTCATTTAATTACTCTGTATATAGGATGTGGTTTACTTTTTTTTTTTGAAAAAAGAGGTGTCTATACCTTGTTTCATTGGTATATTTCGCTACCTTGTTTCATTGATTTTTTTGGTTGCATTTGTAGCCCACACCGGTCATCGCCCGCCAGCGCTACCAACCAGGTGACGGGCTTATAACCTTTATGAAGCACAAGGCTTCAGGGTGATGTTTAGCCACTTTAGAGTTTCATGTCTCAATTTTCAAGATTCACATATGTTGCCGTTCTCATAAAACTCACTTTATTTTATGAATTTTTCATCATTTTCTCTTCATTTATACTATATCATATCAGCTTATTTAGTGTTTGTGAAACTCTCATAAAAATCTAACATTTTGCAAATATGGTTCCCCAAACCACAAACGAGCCCACAGTAAACATGTTTTCTAGTAGACATACGATAAAACATGATTTAAGCCTATTCATTCAACAAAAAATTATACTAACAGTAGCGGGCCCATGATCTTTATTTGCCACGCTCGTGTTCGCTGCTGAAGCAACCCTCAGATGCGCGTCAACATGAGATTGGATAGACTCGGCACAGTGGGCGCACCTTGTCTCCCCCCTCCGCCTTCCATTTGTACTTGCGCGTCTCGTCACCCTCATCTTCAACACCTGTTGGAGATTTGGGTTTTCAAGGGGCGAGGAGGGGGAGCTGATGCGGCAACAATGGTGATGACGGGGTGTTGGGTGTTGAGCGAGGGGACAGGGGCTTGGGATTTAGGGTTTGGAGTGAAACATGAGTGACTCTGATGTGGTGACGTCGTCACCGCACTCATGGTCTCGAATCGAACACCATGTTCACGTGCATGCGATGCGATGATGGGTGTGAGCTCACTCGTTGCTAAAGACTAGCAACGAATGAAATTTATTAGTCATACCAGAAAACTAATCAGGAGAATAAAGTAACCATAGATATTTATAGCCGTTGATGCAAGAAAGAAAATAGATTAAGAAAATTTCATGCAAAGAACTGGAGATATTTATGACAGAAGAAAAGAAAATTTTAATCGACTATACAATGAAAAGTAGTAGGTTGAAAGAGTTCAATTAAAAACCGTCAATTGAAAACTAGATGGCGCACGTGCCCCAAATAAAAATTACGTGGTATACGGCTCTTTCGTGTGCATGTATAGTGTCTACGGTGTTGCAGTTGAAGTTGTGTGTTGTGAGCGTCTGCATTGTAGAAATGCTATGAATAAATTTCTTTTTTCTTCTAAGAACTATTTTTCTCTAAATTTCCGCTCGAAACATGTCCTTATTTTCTAATGGCGTAGATGATCAACGCGATGATGATGCTCCAGAAGAGCCAGCCGAGAATACTCAACTGCACACGAAAAGGAAAAGCGTGGTGTCAGCTGAGACGGATCGAAGTATATCAAATACATGGACGGATCGATCTATCGATGGAGCTAGTACCACATACCGCGCACTTGCCGCACGGGGTGTCCTCGCAGGACGGGGCGTCCGTCGTCGAGGGCGGCAGCACGTCGACGCGCACATCGTGTCTGGCGTTGTCACTGTAGGCCCTGCTGCTGCTGCTGGTGGCAGTCGGCCAAGAGAACATCGTCGCGGAGCCGAAGAACATTGGCGGTGCGACATCGTCGGTGTGGCAGTGGTGCGGCGCGACGACGTCGTCGGTGTGGGAGTGGTGCGGCGAGACGTCGTCGGTGTGGCAGTGGTGCGCCGGCGGGCAGGGGCAGTCATGGTGATGCATATGGCCGCCGGGGATTATTGTACTAGCCGAAGGCGATCGAAGCTGGCCAGGAACGCGGATGGTGTCTTCGCGTCGCGTCGGTGGTTTGCTTGGACTCACGTATGTTTGGTTGCAGTGTTGCACCGTCCCCACGTACCGTACTACCTGGAGCCTTATCACTAGCAGAGAAATGATCTTTGATGCAGCTCGAAATTTGGCTTTAGTCCCGGTATATTTCGCGTCCGGGACTAGAGAGACCTTTAGTCCCGGTTTGTAGGTCCAACCGAGACTAAAGGTCACTGCCCAACGGCTACTACGGCAGACTTTTGCTGCAGGGGACCTTTAGTCCCGGTTGAAGCTACCAATCGGGACTAAATGTTAACTTTTACTCCGGTTGGTCCCTCCAACCAGGAGTAAAAGTCTACTCCCGGCTGAAGACTCCGTTCAAAACTAGAAAGGACCTTTAGTCCCGGTTGCTGTCTTCAACCGGGACTAAAACTTAAAACTGTAACATGCAGCTTTTGAGCTGACACTGACAGGGTATCAATTAGTCCCGGTTGTCGTGCTTTACAATTAGTCCCGGTTGACACTGATAGGGTAACAGGCAACCCTGCATGATTCATTATAATGAATGTATTAATTAGTCTCGGTTGCCGTGCTTTAAGTCCCGGTTGCCGTGCTTTACTTGTACTAGGAAGTAGCAATATGTATCAATTAGTCCCGGCTCTACTTGTTACCGTGCTTTACTTGTACTAGGAGGTAGCAATATGTATCAATTAGTCCCGGCTCTACTTGTTGCCGTGTTTTACTTGCCGTGCTTTTACTTGTTGCCGTGCTTTACTTGTCGTGCATTTGTTGTAATTAGTCCCGGCTGGTATTACGAGTCGGGACTAAAGGTTTACCTTTAGTTTCGGACGTTTACAGGAGCCTCGATGGGCCAGCTCGACCTGAAGCCCACACATAGGAGAGAGTATATACCAGAATGGAGCGGCCCAATACGTAATATGCTGGAATTGCTGGGCAGTCCCACCTATTAGCACCACCTCGCTTGCTCAGAAGAGTGAAAGCTAACTTAAAAGCTCAGCTCTGCAGCCATGCACCATGATCTTACTTGAATAGGATCTGTTCTATAAGATCGTACCGCTGTATCCTTGACTAAACATTATAAACATGTAGAATACGTATATTCTAGCAGCGTAGAATGCGTATTCGAAAGCCAAAACGAATCATCAATTGAAAATAGAAACAAAAAAAGAAAAAATATTGAAAGTCCCGGTAGCAGCGTAGAATGCGAACGAAAATTAAATGCGAACGAAAATTAAAAGTTCCGCTAGCAGCGTAGAATGTGAACGAATCATCAATTGAAAATAGAAAAAAAAGAAAAAGAAAATAGAAACAAAAGAAAAAAAAAAGAAAACCTTTAGTCCCGGTTAGTAATACCAACCGAGACTAAAGGGTCGGCCCACGTGGCCAGGCCAGGAGACCTCTTTAGCCCCGGTTGGTATTACCAACCGGGACGGGACTAAAGAAAATGGGCCCTTTAGTCCCGGATTCGTGAACCGGGACTAAAGATAGGGCGAGAAACCGGGACTAAAGGAGAGGCCAACCGGGACTAAAGGTGGACACCTTTAGTCCCGGGCGAGAAACCGGGACTAAAGAAAAGGGGCCCTTTAGTCCTGGGTTCGTGCTCCCGGTTGGGAAACCGGAACTGAAGGGGGTTAAGAACCAAGAAAAGGGGGCCCTTTAGTCCCGGATTCGTGCTCCCGGTTGGAAAACCGGGACTGAAGGGGGTTAAGAACCGGGAGTACAGCTCGTTTCTCTACTAGTGTATATCTTTAGTCCCAGAAAACCTCTCCAGGACTGAAGGGGGTTTAACAACTGAGAGTACAGCTCATTTCTCTGCTAGTGTATGCGAGGTGTATATATGCTGGCCTGGCGCCGCGGGTTCCAACTAGTCTCGAGATCAGACTCCGTGCCGCGCCCGGAACGGTTTCATTCATGCACAATCTGTAATAATCTAGGAGTAAAATCACAAGTGTCATCAGATGCCACGATAAAGAAGATATTTCTCCTTCGCAGCCTCGACGTGCGCCTCTTCTTCTGGGAAACAAAGCGGACTACGAGACGCCGTGGTACAGCGGCGGTGTCCCGGGTCGCTGCGGTGGACACGGACTTGGAAACTTGGAGTGAGAGAGGCTCTGCGGACCGGGCTGTCCGGGCCAGATCGAGGTGCGGGATGCCAATTGGTAGCCCAGAGGGCCCAGGTAACCAAACAGAGCCGCACGCGCTGCGCTGCGCCTGACTGCCTGCGCCGCGGTGCGGTGCTTCAGCCGTGTTTAGCGGTGGAAAGTTGGAAATTTAACTACCTTAGCATTTTTATTTTTATTTGATAATTAGTGTTCAATCATGGATTAATTAGGCTTAAAACATTCGTTTCGTAATTTTCAACCAAAATGTGCAATTAGTTTTTTTTCGTCTACATTTAATGCTCTATGTACGTATCGCAAGATTCGATGTGATGTGTACTGTAGCATTTTTTGGAAAAACTTTTCGTGAACTAAACAAGGGCTCAATTTAGTCCCACCTCGGTGGCTTTGAGAGGGCGGGGGCGGAGTATAAAAGCAGACCCAGGGCGCCAACGCAACTCATACCTTTCTCGGCCTTTTGGCTAAGATCAAGTGTAGTATCAGTTTAATATCTGATATGTGGGTCATGTGTCCATTTTGATATTAAATATATTTTTTGTGGGGAGGTTCCATCACTGTGGCTTGCCACTGTGGCCCTCGTTTGTCGCTCGGGCGTTGCACTATTGCCCGAGACTGGCGCACCCCAACCAAGTCGAAATTAAATGTTTGTTGGGCCTAAATCTGCAGAGATGAAGTGATATTAGAAATGGGATGTGCTCAGGCCAGAACAGACTATATACGCACAAAATAATAATAAACAGTGGTTTTTGTCCAAATAATCAGCCGTAGATGTAATCGTCGCCACCAGTGTGAAGTACATCTGTACGTCATTAGCTGCTAGGTGAAACTGGCCGGTCTGAACTCAGGAATCAAATGGCCACTACAATCGACTAAACTAGTCCCTATAAATAAAATCGTTTTGTGCACTTGGCCACAAATGGTCCCATGGTAGTCCCTATAAATAAAATCGTTTTGTGCACTTGGCCACAAATGGTCCCATGGTCTAGTGGTTAGGACATTGGACTCTGAATCCAGTAACCCGAGTTCAAATCTCGGTGGGACCTTATTATTTTGTTTTGATTGTTTTCTTTTCCAGTTCCCGTCCACTATTTTGTTTTCTTGATAAAAAATGCATACATGTATGTCTTTACCATCACGAAGGAATATAAAACAGTTCTTGCAATATGAAAACAGCGGGCATTCAGTTCGCCAAGCTTCCGCGCTCAGGCTCTTGAGTCCCACTGTCCCAGAGCCTAAACGCCTCTCCGGCTCTCCGATTCCTGGACCAACTGACATATCCTTGGGCTTGTTTGGATAAAACCCAACTCCTCCTGTTCCATATGGATTTAAGTGGGGAAAAATTATTTTTCTCTTTGTCCCTCTCAACACGTATGTATTGGGGTGTTTATTTTCTCTATCCAAAGAGGCCCTAGAACCAAACTGTGAACACAGCACCAGATCTGCTTGTATTAGCTGTAGCTAGTAAGCAAGTGATCGGCCGTCTCGCGGGTAGTGCTGGCTGCCACTCTCTGTTGTCGCCGAACCCATGGTCCACAGTCTGTTGTCGCCAATCTCCATAAAGTTCAGATTGCTTGTTTTGTCCGTTTTCACACTCAACAGAAGCTACAACAGACCATCAAGCTCACCAGATGAAACTGCAGCCGCAGAGTGGCTATGCTCAAAAGTTTTCAGCTGCAGAAGTATGATCTGATTCAATCCAATGATCAGGATCACCTCCCGACTTAGGCTTAAACCGCTCTGCAGCTAACCACTACAATTCACTTTCAGAACCCCAACCTGAAAGTCCACAGCAGGATCAACCACTAAAATTTCAGAAGAGTTTTGAAGGGCAAATGGCTCTATCTGAGAATTTTTCTGGCTTGCATTTCAAGGATCGCACACCCAGTGCGCCATTTATTCCATTTCAAATGACTGAGGTAAGGAAGGAAAGAGAAAGAAAAAAGAAGGATCTATTCTGTATACACAGCTTTTCACCTAGAGGCATCAAAGAGATGCACACCAAGTATTGCTAATCTGCGGGTACTCCTACACAACAACACTTTCTTCAAACTCTATGGGATCCGGGAAATTTTCCCATGAAGCCCTCTTGAATGAGAATGAATTCTCTTCGTCCTCATCGCTTGCCTTGGTTCCCTGAGACTTCGCTGTATTTTTCTGAGCAAGTGCTTGCCCCGACGTTGGCATGACCTCCCAGCCGTGGTACTTGTTTCCATGGAAGGCAAAACGCCAAGAGCCGTGAGATGGGGTACTTCTGAGATGAGATGGATTGGGTTGGAGCTCTTCCTGCTCCCGCACCACCCTTAGTGGGTTCTCCAGTGCTTTCAAGATATAGCGCGCGAGTGGACGCCTAGAGGGCTTTGGATTCAGGCATGTCTTTGCGACAATGGCCACTGCCCATACTTCCTCTAGGTGGTCGTCATCCACAACAAGGGTAGGATCTACAATACCTGAGACATCCTCCTTGTCATTGGCATTGATGTAACCTAATGTTCTTGCTAACCACTCTTCTGAATCTGCGTCAGTTGAGCCACTCACACCAAAGTTTCCGGTGATTAGCTCTAGTAGCACCTTCCCAAAACAGTAAACATCGTATGAGCAGCTAGCTGGTGGACCTGTAAAGTGAGAACCAGAGATCATATTGTTACAACACACGATTTTATTTTGCACAACAAGCACTTTTAGTTGCATGAATGTATATATAGAGATTGCAAATATTGAACAAAAGAGAGCTGATGAGTGCTTTACACACCTGATATGTTCTTGTCAAGGGACCTGCCAGAAAGAAACAAATACTACTGTCAGCACAGGACCCTCATATATCATATAAATAGAACTCAAAGTTGTAGAGTACGTGTGTTGCTTGGCAGTACATTTTCTTAGGGGAAATGGTTGAAGTTAACCTACCTTACAGGAACACCGATATATGTTAAGATAGGCAAAAGGCCAGAAGTTTAACCAGGGTGAAGTATCAGTACATTATCCTACCATGGACTCTCTTAATTTTCACAGATGTCTTATCAATGTGGTTCTGGGACATAATATTGCAATTTGCAAGTGTGATACTAAAAAACTGCTTATGAGGATTCTCTAGATAAGAATTAAGCTACACATTCTTGGTGGGAGGAACTTTTGTAGCCAAACTGGATTCTAGTTAGAAAATGCAGTACATGGTCTCCATTCTCCAATTCCATGCACCTGATAGCACTATAGTCTTGTAGTTGTAGCCTGTTTTTGCATTGACCCAAAATTACTTAGCCTCCTTTTGTGGTAAGTGGTAACGCACTAATGCAGTTGCCAGGTTAATACCATTTAGGTGATCAGACGTACTAGTTTTTTCCTTATAAAAGGAGCATGTTCATTAAATCAGTTCTGGGGGCAAGAATGGTTCTACACCCATGCAGATCTGATGCCAATGAAAGCATAGAGGATGGTTTAGAAATCTCACCTCGATGATCTTAGAATCCGAGAGAAGAAACTCTGGCTTCCTGCACTTTGTTGAGTGCATATTTCACCCAGACTCCCAAGGCGCACTTCAAATTTGTCATCAAGAAGCACACTGCTAGCTTGGATATCTCTACATTTACAATGAAGACATAAGTCGGAAATAATAATGCATGCACTAACAGTTATCAAGATATCAAAAGAGCTTGAGCAACTTGCAGATATTCAGAATTGCATGACCAAAACTATATAAAATAGAAAAATAAGGCAACCAAGATGGGAAACTGCAATTAAAAATGACTGCCATCAAGCACACCAAAACTTAAAATACAAATGTAGAGTTTCTTAGAATGACTGGTGATACCATGAATAGACATGTTATAAAAACAATAACTTCAGTACCATGACAGAGACATGATACTTTAACAAAACAATCAATCTATTTCATCGCCAAAATATGTTAGGATTAAGTGATTAACTGTTGACATGGAACCAATGGACCTAAGCTTAAATGTTCAAGGTTCGCTTATTTTCAACTTTGAGATTTGATGTCCTCACATGTAAATGAAGGTTCTATGGAAACCTGCACATGCTATTTTCCCTTAAGCTATGGTTCGTGGAAATACATAGTGTGCCAATTGATGCAGGACCACAAGGGACCATGTAGAGGACCCCCACCAAAATGTGCAACTACTAATTATTTTAAATGTACAACTACCTTTTGTCACTATCCCACTTGTCACCTCTTGTGGAATTATTTAATAAATAGCAGCAATCTGTTGGGCTTAGCTACGTGTAATTTCCACTATCTGTTCCATCATGTTAATTTTGAAAGCAGCCATATACTTTATGCAACAAATTATTTTTCAAAACTACCATACATCAACTAACAGCTCATGGAATACATTAGCAAATGGTTAAACAAGAGAACGCTTAGCATACCTGTGAACCAATGGAGGACTGCATTCATCATGAAGGAAGCACAAGGCCTCAGCCATACCAATTGCAATCTTGAGCCTCGTTATCCAATCCAATGAGCGCAAACCGTGTTCAACTTCGACTGACTTCTTGTGCAGTGCAGTTGTGAGGTCACCTTTTGCCATGTACTTGTAGACCAGCAATTCCTCCTCATCCTTAGCCAAATGGCCCTGCAATGAAACGATCCTCCTATGGCTATGCTTTGTAAGGAAGCTCAACTCGCCCTGGCACTTCTTACTGCTCTTCAGATCAATCTTTTTGATGACAACTTGAAAGCCGCTCTCCAGGACACCATGGTACATGTCACCGGAGTGCCCATGCTTGACGAGGTTATCATCCCCAAAGCCCCCTGCAGCATGGTGCAACTGCTCATAGGTGAATTCATCTATGATAATAGGGAGGCCCTTTGGTGAACCACTGGCTCCGGGGGATGCCATGGGTGACATTGTGACGGGATTCACACTACTACTTCTCCGCCCAGACCGCATGCCCTCCTCAGTCTGCTCCACTCTTCCTCTCGGTCTCCTTCCTCTTCTTCTCAACAAGCAAACCACCAGCGCGCTAAGGCCAAATATTACCACAATCGCAGCACCTCCAAGGACCCCGGCCAATACGAACTTCCATTTGCCCCCTCTCTTGCTCGTTGACGGCATCGGCAGCACCTGTGGTGGCTGTGGCTGCGGCAATGGCGATGATGGCTTGGGGTCCACCGCTAGCCTCACCCCGTTCCTCGCGTAGAACGCCTCACAATCCCCACGGGTGCGCTGGTTTGCAGCGCCAGACAAGCAGTTCATTCTGAAATCCGCTACACCATCGGTCCCATTCTGAAACCCAGTTCCAAGCACCTGATCGAAGTAATTGTCGGAGACATCAACAACCCAGAACCTCTTCCTGAGGGACCCAGTGGCATCACCGATAGCGCCGTACAAGGAATTACCCGAGGCGTTGAACAAAACTCCAGCTCCACCACTGCCAGAGAAGGACACGTTGGGCAGCGGGCCGGTGAGGTTGTTGGCGGAGAGATCGAGAACGCGGAGACCAGGGATTGAGAAGAGCGACGGCGGGATAGAGCCCGAGAGGCTGTTACCAGAGAGAACAAGGGTGGTCAGGTTCCCGGACATGCCGAGATCGGGCGGGAGCTCGCCATTGACGCGGGCGGAGCGGAGGTCGACGACGGCGAGCGACGGCGGCAGGCCGCGGCCGAACCAGGACGGGATCCGGCCGGGGAGCGGGAACCCCGAGGCGTTGAACGCCTCGAGCGCGGTGAGCCGGCGGAGCTGGTCGACGGCGAAGGCCGCGCGCCGGGCGCCCGCGCGGGTGCGGCGGAGCCCGGAGAGGCGGAGCTCCGCGACGCGGCCGGCGCGGCAGGCGACGCCCGACCAGAAGACGCAGGGGTCGGCCCGGTCGGGCCAGTCGCTGGCGCGCACGCCGAGGGACGCCCGCAGGCCGTGGAGCGCGGCGACGTCCTGCCGCGCGAGTGCCTGGGCGCCCGCGTGCTGGTGCAGGTGCAGGAGGAGGAGCACGGCGAGGCAGAAGGCACCCGAGCGGCGGCGGTGGCAGCAGCGAGGAAGCATGGGGTGGTGGTGGCGGGTGAGGGTGAGGCGGAGCGGTGGGGGGTGTGAGCGCGTGCAGCGGGGCGGGGCGTCATGGCGTTGCCATGGTATGGCAATGGCGATGGCAGCCGAGGTGGTGCGCGCAGGGTGGTCGCTTTTTGGGGTGGCCTGCCTCTGCCTGCCTGCCTGCCTATTTCGGCGCCCTCGCGGTCGTCGTTGGAGAGGCAGCGAGTTGACCACGGGGAACGCGGGTGCGGGACGAGTGGGAGTGCGGTGGCGGGGAGAAGCCCCGCAGCGCCAGCGGCGGATGCAGATGCGTGGAGACGTCGCTCACTTCCGCTTCCGCGGGTGGCGGGCCCCGCGCGGCTGTACTACTGTAACTGCACCATGGCTTCGTGCCGCTGACATGTGGGTCGGAGGGCGCCACTGGATGGCTGGCCCTTTTCGCCCGTGCGTGTATGGAATGTTCTCACACGCCCACGCCATGTTTGGTGGCTGTCGTTTTCGCATCTCGCAAAGCAAACCAAACGAAAGGTGGCGTCGCCGTCGGTTCCTGTGCAACAATGAACAGCGCCGTGTGGGTACAGTACGACGTGCATCATGTGTGGGCGTGTGGTGTTAGGACGATTACGCCCTTCTTTTTCGTGAATAGACTGAAAAATGCTGACTAAGGCCTGTTTGGGCATGACTCTAACTCTGGATAGAGCTGTTTCACTCTAAGACTCTAGTGGAGTTAGTTCTGGGTGGAGTTGGAACTGTATGATGATGGTGTTTAGCTGGGAGGGTGTCCCTAGCTCCAGAAAAGATGAGTTTGAGGGTAGATTACCATTCTTGCCCCTGGTTCGACTTGAACTACTTCTCATAAATATGAAATGAAAGTACATGCAGTGGAGTCCAAAATAATAATAAATTACATGTCATTTGTTTAAAGCCAAAATTACAAAATAAGTTCATAGTTCTAAAATAAGGTCGTTATAATAATTATTGCACTAATTCCATGCTAGGGCGATGGATGTAGCCATATTATTACGAAAGGTGTCCATAGTCACAAAGCTTGATTCCAAAGTTGATCCATGGGAGGCATGTTGAGACACGACATACTTGTTGTACCTTTTCAGAATAGTAGGCATGTAGGTAAGATCTCTATCAAAATTAGCAAAGTCCACATCAACACTAGCATGTTCACGTATGAAATTGTGTAGGACCATGGTAGCGGCAACAATCTTCTTTTGTGTGATAATTGAATAACCGGGCATCTTGTAAAGGATTTGCCATTTCATTTTTAATACTCCAAATGAGCGCTCAATAACATTACGAACAGATGAGTGTATACGGTTGAACTTCTCTTTTGGAGTATTTGGTTCCATACCTCGATGCCACTCGGGCAAGTGGTATCTTTCATCCTTGTATGGAGCTAGGTACCCTAAGTTCCAATCAATTTCAGGCATCTATCAAGCTCACAAATTTCATATATGAGGTTCTCATTATGCTGAGCAATTTCAACTGGAATATACTGAACCGCCAACAGGCTATTTTCAGCAATCTAGAACTACAACAGGTTCTCATTATGCAACGATCTATCCAACGGGCTAATTTCAGCAAACAAGACTCTAATGTTACAGAAGCTAGTGCACACTTCAGTTGCTACAATAATTCATCGATCTATAATAGAGCATGCAGCCCAATTCATGTAATTGCAGAGCATCGATCTACAACAGAGCATGCATCCCAAAAACAAAGCAGGCACCATACCTTGGGGGGCCTCTGCGGACGGCTGTTGGCGGGCCTCTACAGCTGTCGGTGGGGGGCTGTGGCCGGCGGGGGATCTACGACGACGTGGGGCAGCGGTGAAAGGTCCTAATATGGCTAGAGGGGGGGGTGAATAGCCTATTTAAAAATCTACAAATCAACTAGAGCAATTTGATTAGTATGACAAATAGCGTAATGCAAACTTGCTCTAGCTCTACAAGGGTTGCAAGCCACCTATCCAACAATTCTAGTTGCAATGATTACTTAGGCACACAAACTTGCTATGTAATTACTCACTAAGAGCTCTCAACCTTGCTACTCTAAAGAGCTCAACTAGATGAATATAAATAATAAAGCAAGCTCTCAATTCTAATTACACTAAAGAGCTTGTGTCAACTAGTTTACAAGAATGTAAATAAGTGAGTAGAGTGATTATACCGACGTGTAGGGGATGAACCAATCACAAGATGAATATATAGCCAATTACCAGAAGAATGCCAAAGACAAGAGACAATCGATTTTCTCCCGAGGTTCACGTGCTTGCCAACACGCTACGTCCCCGTTGTGTCAATCAACACTTGGTGGTTCGATGGCTAAGAGGTGTTTCACAAACCTCGTCCACACGATTAGACACCGCAAGAACCGACCCACAAGTGAGGTAACTCAATGACACGAGCAATTTACTAGAGTTACCTTTCGGCGCTCCGCCGGGAAAGGTACAACTCCCCTCACAATCACCGAAGGCGGCCACGAACAATCACCAACTCGTGCCGATCCTTCACCGCTGCTCCAACCATCTAGGTGGTGGCAACCACCAAGAGAAACAAGCGAAATCCGCAGCGCAACACGAATACCAAGTGCCACTAGATGCAATCACTCAAGCAATGCACTTGGATTCTCTCCCAATCTCACAAAGATGATGAATCAATGATGGAGATGAGTGGGAGGGCTTTGGCTAAGCTCACAAGGTTGTTATGTCAATAAAAATGAGCAAGAGTTCTCCCTTGAGCCGGCCATGGGGCTATAAATAGAGCCCCCATCAAATAGAGCCGTTATACCCCTTCACTGGGCAAAACGCGCTCTGACCGGACGCTCCGGTCATACTGACCGGACGCTGGCCCTCAGCGTCCGATCGCCCGATGGACGCCACGCGTCACCAGCTTCAAACGCTGTTCGTCAGATTTCAACGGCTACGAAGCTGACTGGACGCTGAAGCCCCAGCGTCCGGTCGTTTCCAGTAAGCTCCCCGAGGCATGTTTTTTCGACCGGACGCGTCCGGTCCACCTTGACCGGACGCAGACCAGCGTCCGGTGCTCAACCCTAGCGACTGTGTCATCTGACAGCTCGATCGGACGCAGCCTTTCAGCGTCCGGTCGCTGAGTGACCTAGCGTCCGGTCAGTAGATCGACGCCAGCATCATTTCAACCAACTCCATTTCAACTCTAACTTCTTCACCCTTGCTCAAATGTGCCAACCACCAAGAATTTTGCATCCGGCGCAATAGAAAATAGACATTTCATTTTCCCGAAAGCGCCGAATCCCGCCGAGAGGGACCCAAACCCATCTCAACCCTGCAAACACCTTGTGCACATGTGTTAGCATATTTTCACAAATATTATCAAGGGTGTTAGCACTCCACTAGATCCTAAATGCATATGCAATGAGTTAGAGCATCTAGTGGCACTTTGATAACCGCATTCCGATACGAGTTTCACTTCTCTTAATAGTACGGCTATCTATCCTAAATGTGATCACACTCACTAAGTGTCTTGATCACTAAAACAAAATGGCTCCTACATTTTATACCTTTGCCTTGAGCCTTTTGTTTTTCTCTTTCTTCTTTTCCAAGTTCAAGCATTTGATCATCACCATGCTATCACCATTGTCATGATCTTCGTCATTGCTTCATCACTTGGAGTAGTGCTACCTATCTCATAATCACTTTGATAAACTAGGTTAGCACTTAGGGTTTCATCAATTAACCAAAACCAAACTAGAGCTTTCAAGCGGTCGGCGTCGGGGCTTCTGCGGCAGGCGGCGGGACTCGTGCAGACGTGGAGGGAGGCAGAGCTAGGCGGCCGGGCGGGGGATCTCCGGCGTCGAGGCTTCTGCGGCCGGCGTCAGGGCTTCTGCGGCAGGCGACGGTCCTCGCGCAGATGTAGCGGGAGGCGGAGCTTCTGTGGCCGGGCGGGGGATCTCCGGCGTCGGGGCTTCTGCGGCTGGCGGCGGGCCTCGTGCAGATGTGGCAGGAGGCGGAGCTACGCGACCTGACGGGGATAGGAGAACGGCGGCAGGGCTCGGCCGACCGGCGGTGGGGGTGGACGGCGGCCGCCTGTCTGCCTGGCAGCGGCGGAAACCCTAACGTGCGGTCTCGCGAGAAGAGGACAGAGGGAGGCTCGGTACGGGGAAAATGAGATGTGCGGGGGGGGGGGGGACTCGGAGAATAGAAACGAAACATTTTTTCTGTGTAACCAGTGGCATTGGTGGGTAATTACCCACCAACTCCACGAGGAGGTTCAAAGGAGAGGGTTCTGGAGCAGCAAAAGAGGTGCTCCAAAACTCCACCTCTATTTGCACTACAGCTCCATGAAGTTAGCAGCTCCATGGAGTTGGGGTGTTTGGCTGGATTTTTTGATGGAGTTATTAGAGTTTAGGAGTGGAGCCATGTCAAACAGGGCCTAAGTACAACGGCACGGTTTTCTGTACTGGACGGCACAAATGTTAATTAAGAAACTCCAGGTAAGTCTGTTGGGTTTCATGTTTTGCTTAACTAATCTCTTTTTTCCACTTCAGCTCTCCTGGCCAACGAGAACACTGAGAAGACTGGAACTTGTAAAATGTATCTAGACAATGTACATCCCTCTTGCGTTAGAGACGAAAAATCTAATCAAATAAAACGAGTCAACCAGTCAAAGCTGCTTGTTCGTGAGAAAGTATCGATAAATGACAAATGCTTTGTGGAATACGTGGAAGAAGAAGCTGACAGACGATGCTCGAGTGCCGTCATTTTTCTTGGTAATTTCTTGGGCTGTTTTGTAGTCTATGCATCCTTTCAGCAGCCAGTTGATGAGTGAATGATTTGATGAGTCGTGTCGGCGAATGATCCATGCTGCCGACTGGCCGGCGGCCGGGTCCAAGTCTCCGGTGTGTCGTTTGGGTCTTGTAGAACGATGGCTGATGATGACTGGTTATTCCAGATTGTGACAAGCTAGGTGTCACTAGGAAAGTTCAGTCATGCATGCTGCCGACGAGATGAGCTTATCTTAAACTAGCCAGGTTCAGATTCCAAATTAACTCTAGGTGGTCTCAAATTCACATTATTAGCAGATGCCGCAAGTTTAAAGATGATCCAGATTAGAATTGAATCCGCTGTCGCAGCAAAACTGGTAATCATAGTCGGTGATTCTAGACTACATGTCACTTTCCTGAATGCATGCATGTCCCATTCAACAAATATACTCGAGTCGATCAAATGCTCTAAAAAAGAAGTTACTTTGTTCAAAATCATAAGTTATTTTGATTTTTTCTAGGTACGTAACAAAGTTACTATGCAGCATATATAACAGAATGCTATATATCCAGTAAAGCCAAAACGACCAATAATTTCTTTTAAAAAGGAGTGGTTTAGCGGGATGGGCGGAGTCAGACTGAAGATTGATGATCAAGTAGTTAAGATCCATTTGGAATGCAAGAACTCCATAGGAACCGTACAAAAATTTCACAAGAAAAATACAGGAAACAGAAAAAACTTCCGGCATTCCGAAGGGGGTCATTAGTGGCTGAAATTTCTGATCCTTGACTGATCTTCTCAAGGATAAAGCTTTCACTGCCTTTGATATGCTGTAGAAAAGCACCCAAGCAGCACTCTATTTTTTTTTTGTGGTCTGAGGATGGATGGGTTGTGTTCCTGACCTGATCGAACATGAGCCCGTAGAGGTAGAGCTGCCATGATTTTTAGTTTCCACAAAATACATTATTGTTAGGCTGGTTTGAGGCTAATATAAGCTCGTCAACCACGGTTAACCGGTCATCCTAAAGATAACCATCGATGATATGGGTACCGCTACGGCAGCACCAGCAGTCCAGCACGTCACGTCTCGACGGCTCCGCTACGCACCATCGAGCCATTAATCACTCAATCGGCAGTGCAGTCCTTCTCCACGGTATAGATGTGATGTGGCCTATTGTCAGCCCTTCTTCTATGGCTCCAGTGATATACTATGATGAACCCTCTACCAGTGAGCAGGCCCGGCCCATCCACGAGCGCCGGCCCAACGTTAGGCTGTCAGGCCCAGAGTGGAGGGCTTGACATAGGCTGTGTTCGGCTGGAAAAAAAAAAGTACTGTAGCTGCTGAAAAACATGGTAGCCGCTGAAATTTTGTGAGAGACGAAGACGGTTCCGGATGAAAAAGAAGTGGATCAAGCCAGGTTTAGGGTCAGCCGAACAAGCCGATAATAATATAAGACTCGCGTATGAGAGGAAAGACGGGAATGTATCATGTTCATTACTGTTTAAGTACTCTTATGTTAAGCACTTATCTGCTACTTCCTGCAAATTATATTCAGTGCATCAAATTTCCAGTCGAGCATTCCAGATTCCGTTCTTCTTCCTGAGCAAGCGATTCCCACTGCTAACACCTGCGCGCGTCGTGGGTTTTAGTCAAGCATTCAACCTTTGCCGTCCGCGAATCTTCTTCCTGAGCAAGCGATTCCCACTGCTAACACCTGTGCGCGTCGTGGGTTTTAGTCAAGCACTCAACCTTTGCCGTCCGCGACCCCTATCTTGCTCGGATCGGAGTTGCCTGTGTCGTTCGTTCTGGCTGCTCGTTCAGTCGTTCTAATCACACGTTCTCTTCTCCGGTGGTGCTCGGACGATTGCCCTTTTTCAGCGCGGCGAGATGCTCCGTTCCCAACCGCGATGGCGCGCGACGATGATGCTCGCGGGACAAGTTTGGGAGATACGCACGGACGTTCGAGGGCGTCCGGCGTGCGTACGAGTACGAGCCCATGCGGTGGAACAGCGTTTCCGCGGGCATCGGAGCGTCGGTTTGGTTGCTCGCATGACAAGTTTGGAAGACAATCGATTTGTTTTTTTTATGTACCCATATTTTTTAAAGGTTGTTTTATGTATTATTATCCATCTTGTACTGGTCTGTGTTTTCCTCGACTTTTGTGTGTCCTTGTCAAAAATAAAAGGCCCTTAACCTATGCGCTCTACTGCGCTGAGCACGGCCCCCCGCCACGCCCCCCCCCCCCCCCATGAAGGACTGCGCTGGGTTTTGATATTTCTTTGGGATTTGGGAATGAGAAATTAGCACGGAGTTGTGAAATGCATCCCAAGAAAAAGGCCTAGCTATTTTCACCTTCTTTCATTTTGTTTTGGAGGCCCAGTAAGGTGAGCCCGCCAAGAGTTTTTGGACCTCCCGTTGCCCGCAGCCTGCTCGGCGTGAGCGCCGTAGAGGAAACGGAATAACGGATCCCAACTCCCAAGCAGTGAAGAAGAGGAGGCGAGGACAGACGGTGATGACTGATGATCTGGGCTGTGGGCTCTAGTCTCGCGTTTCTCCGAACACAAGCAACGTTGGATGACACAGCAAGCAAAGGTGGACAGGAGTAGTGCTCGCTGCTCAGCGCCGGAGAGCCGCGTCCACACACAGTGTAAGAGCTGTTGGACCGCTTGATGTACATGTTTGGTACATCTTCGAAGCAAGAAACCCTGCTATACCTTCCTTACCGTACCGCGTGCGCGTCCGGCCCGATCCGATGCGGGCACGCAGAGCTGTGTCTTGCTCGCACGTACCCAACTTAACGGCCTCGTTTTATTAGCTCGATCGTAGGAATACTGTACGTACGTGCGTTGCGTCCTTGGTCCGCGCTCGCTTGCATGCCACGCTTCCGCTTCAATAGCCGGCGGCTTCGATCGGGCCCAACTGAAGCTGTCCGGAGCCCGGGCTGGCCTCTGAAATCCCCGGTCGATCGTGCACGGCGGACCAACTGCCGGATCCCGAATGGAAGAGAAGAGGGCGGAATCATTCTTGTGCCGGTGGCCGGTCACCGGTGGGTATCGTATCGGCGGAATCCGAGTGAGATCGCCGTGGGCGTACGGTCGCCATAACAAAACCTGAGAAAATTGCTAGCAAGATCCCAAACGAGCCACTGGGCGATGCCGGAGCCGGGTGCCCCCGTGTCCAACTCACCGGATGTACCTTCTCGAGCAATCGGGCCCAGGCGGTGGCAGCAGCACAGGCACATCTCATCTGCTGCCGTGCTGATATGTGATATCGGCAGGTCAATTTGTTTACTCGCCCGGGGACGATCCTGTCGCGCGCTTGCAACCGCGCTCCCGCGCCGCGTGTGCTGTCCCTGTCCTGTCGTGTGCTCTCGGCCTCCCTCGCCGGTTTAGCGCTCGCACACTCAGGAGTCCGGCCCGGCCCTGGAGGGGGGCAAACGGGGCAGCCGCTCCAGGCCCCCAATACCAAGGGGCCCTAGGTATGTACGATGTATATACGTATTGACATCCACCTTGAAAGCTAGTAGCTGCTGGTGCTAGAAAGTAGCAGCCCGTAATAACAATCTATATTTATTCATTATACTTTATTTCATTTGCTTTCTTTTGTCTGTTTATAAATTTCAACACCACCATGTTATGTAAAAAATAGTCTTCCAGAAATGAGAAAAGGAGATAAAAAAAGAGTAAGAAGAAATAAGTAAATGAATTAATGAGTCAGAGAGTATCCATTATAAATCTTTTAAGAGTCATACAAGCTAAGAAATCTATATGAAACAATTTTTTTTTTGCCAACCCAGTTAAGATAGAATAGCTCCTCAAGAGAAGATCCTTAAAACCCACTCTTACAGAAGTAAATGAATTAATGGGTCAGAGAGTATCCATTATAAATTTAATATTATTGATATGATTTTTATATTAAAAGAGCCTGAGTTTGAGTTTGGCTCTAGGCCTCAGCAATTCAGTACCGGCACCACTACCAGGCTACCAGCAGCCTCCGGGCCGTTTCGGTTCGCCGCCGCTTCCTCTCGTGACCGGAGTAACGCACCTCAGGCACGGCCGCCGGTCGGCGCCCGTGGGTTGACGGATGCCAGCCAGGAAGAGGGAGGGCTCCTGTGACCTGTCCCCGGCAGGGTGCGTGGCGGATCAGCCGGTAACCACGCACGCAGGCAGGCACACGGAACAGACGTGTGCGCGATGCTTTACTGCCGCCGCTCATCGCTCACCACTGGACGGCGACGAATGAAGAATGAAAGAATGAAGAATCTGGGCATCCGACTGTGCCCACCGGGCACCGCGGTGCGCCGACAAACATGGATCATGGATGTGGATGTGCCCGGCCGTACGCTACGTACACCGTCGCGGTCGCGGCGGCGGCAGGCAGTAAAATATTAGGCCTTGTTTAAAGTTGTTTAAAGTTTTGTAGCGTCCAATCCGCGCAACGAAATTATTAAACCTAATTAATCCATCATTAGCATATGTGTTACTATAGCACCACATTGTCAAATCATGGACTAATTAGGCTTATAATATTCGTCTCATAAATTAGTTGTAAACTGTGTAATTTATTATATTTTTAGTCTGTATTTAATACTTTATACATGTGTTAAACATTTAATTCAATAAAACAAAGAGTAAACTTGATGGGAGGAAGTAAACAAGGCCTTACTTAGGCCTGGTTTAGTTCCCAAAAATTTTCAACTCAAACTATCACATCGAATTTTACGGCACATGCATGTAGTATTAAATATAGACGAAAAAAAACTAATTGCACAGTTTGGTTAGAAATCGCGAGACGAATGTTTTAAGACTAATTAGTCCATGACTAGCCATAAGTGCTACCGTAACTAACGCGCGTTAATGATGGATTAATTAGGCTTAATAAATTTATCTCGCAGTTTCCAGACGAGCTACGTAATTAGTTTTTTTATTAGTATTCGAAAACCCCTTTCGACATCTCCGAAATATTCGATGTGATATCCAAATTTTTTTTTCTTTTTGCGACTAAACACAGCCTTTGCGGTGTGCCTAAAGCGGCGGCGTCCGCTAGATTCCATTCCAGCACCGCTGCCACCGGCGTCATGATTCGGCTGTGACTAGATGAGGCCGGCTTGGGCGAAACTCGAAAGCTCCATGTGTCTGTCTGAGTGTCTGTGGTGATGATTGTTTTTTTTTTTTTTGGCTCGCTGGTGATATCACTCCGTTCAATAAAGAATGTAATTATAGAAAACGTACCGATTAAACTAGTTTAAATTTGAATAAGTCTATAGTAAATAGTATTAGTATTTATATCTCAAATCAAATTTAATATAAAAATATATTCTACAACTAATCTAATGATACTTATTTTATCTCATGACTATTAGTAATTTTTATATAATCTTAATCAAAGTTAAAAATGTTTTACCTCTTAAAATGTGAGAATTGCATTTCTTTGTGAGTGAAGGAGTATTCCTTCTAGCAGAGTATAATAACGGAACAGTGCCGTGGGAGGAGGTTTGTCTGGCGCCAAAGGAGGCGTCCGCGTCAACCACCGGGGTGGCAGCTTTCCGTTTGGCGCTTTGGTATGGTGGCCTCCCCTCCCCGTGATTGATTATTGCATGCGCGGGCGGGGGTCCTTCCTGGTGCATCCGTACCGTACGTGCACACGAGCCAACTCCGTTGTCGCATGGGCGTCGTACTAGCACCACTCACTCATCAGTGCAGTACTCCTACGCTGCTCGCCCGCCCGATGTGCACGAATCTTGACGTGGAGTGTCGTGGCATGAGGTTAGCATGCAGTGCAGATGTAACCACGCACGAATCTGACTGGGGCGCCTGTTCGCTGAGAATCTACGGTATTTTTTTTTATAATAAAATAGTTTTAGCCGATTTATTAGTCGGCTTTAATACCAGCTGGACAGACTCTTGACTTGCAGAGAGGAGAGAGAAGCATTTTAATAGCCCGGGTCTGAGTTTAATTCAAATAAAAACCCAAAACCGAAACGTTCATGTCTGAACAGACACCGTACTCGCCCACGCTGCCTCCGCCCACACTCGCCTGCTCGTTCTGCTCATTGGACGGAATAGACCCTCACCCTTGCCGACCCCGCTCGCGCCCATGCCACGCACGACAAGCCCGACGTGTTAAGCGCTCGCTAGCTCGCTCCTGGACTCACGCCTCCTTTTGCGGCCGCGCTCTATCTGTCTGCCCCTGCCCCTACCGAGGTATGTGCCGACGACGAGCTTCACACCGGCGACCTTCGTGGCTTCGAGCTCCGCGTCGGTGAGCTTGTCTAAGCAGCAAGCAGATGCTACGCTGAAAGCACATATTGCAATAGTATGTTTTAAATGTTTCAGATGTTTCAGATGTATGTTGCAAGTGTTGTATATCGATGTTACAAAAGTAAAACAGGTTGTTGCACATGTTGTAATGGCTATACGTATGTTTCAAGTGTATGTCTTAAATGTTTCATCCGTTCGAGACGAATGCTGTAAGTGTTTTATCTGGACGTTGCAAAAGTAGATATGTATGTTGCATATACATGCATGTTGTAAGCATATGTTTTAATTGTTTTTTGATGTTTCATACGTATGCTTGCAATTATTTTATCTGGATGTTGCATATATTTGCAATGGTTTTCAAATATATTTTTAGGCGCTTTCGCTCACGATTCTAACGCGCTAGGCGTTCGTTCGCTCTGACACAGCGTCCGGACGCTGGCCCAACAAAAAAAAAAAAGTGGGCGGACGTGCTCGCCTCACTGTTGGCTCCAAGCACATTTGACTTCGAATTTCGCTGTGGCTGCCAGCTCTGTTGACGCCTTCAGCGTCTGAATTCTGAAAACACGAACATGATTGACTACAGGTCCAGTTTGTAGTTGGACGCTTAATTTTTCTTCACGGGTGTTTTCAAAAGGATTTGATCATCAGTAGTTCAAGTTCAGAGGGCGGGCAGACGGGCAGTACAGCGCGCTGGGGCATCGGCTAGCTCATCAAGTGGGCCGGAACAGAGAGTGCACGTGTACTGCACAGTTGCATCGCCTCGTCACCAGAAAAAGGTCATGTTCGTGTTAGGTGCACTATAATGCAACGCAGCATTCCTCTATTCAAAATAAACTACCGCGAGGAGAGATAGTATCAGGTAATTGACCGACTGGCTGCTGGTTAAAAAATAATTTCAAAATGCTCGTATAAAAAAACAAATTGACATTACACGCTTTTTGATCACTTTTACAGTCCACACGATGACACGAACATAGTAATTTCTTCGGCTAATCAGTAGCAATTACAGTTACAGCCTCCTCGCTGAGATCCACGAAATCAGCGTAGGCGTACCGCTTCGCAGCTGCAGTACTGGCAGGCAGTTTAAAAAGCGAGATGGACAAGGTTTTTTTTTTTCCGACCACGCCGAAGCGCGTTTTTCATTAAGAAGAAAGGAGTTTCAAACAACAACTTGGAGACGGTAATCCAAGGTTACCGGACTCCAACGAACAACGAGCACCATAAAGCGATTACATAGCAACTAATTTGCGACTAAAACACACGAAGCAGCCGGGAAGCCTCACATCCTGGCCACGAGTGAGCGGAGGCGCCTGAACCCGGCCGTGCACCAGGCTTCCACCTCGTCCTGCACCAATAACGCGAGCTGCTGAGCCGTGGTTATCGAGCTGTTGAAGGTTTTTGCATTACGCTTCTTCCAAAGCGCCCAGCCGATGAGGAAGAAGAATGAGTCAAAGCCACGACGCTGCTGCTTTGGGATGAGCTTCCTGTTTTTAAACCACCAATACAAGGCCGGTTCCTGGCTGGGTACAATGGAGTCTTGCAGGTGCAGCTTGCATAGCCAAATGTGCCAAACCACACGGCTGAAGGAGCATCCAAGAAGAATGTGGTCCATCGTTTCCACTTCTCGATCACACAGAACACAAGTACTGGAATGTTGTAGGCCGTGCCGAAATCGACGCTCGACCGTCCAACACCTGTCATGCATGACCAGCCAGAAGAAGCGCACTCGCGGCGGCACACCGGTCTTCCAGATCTGTCTTGCGCCCAGCGGAGTGGAGCAACCGAGGAACATGGCGCCGTACGCCGAGATGGACAAGGTAATCAACACTTAATAAGAGTATTTCTAAAAAAACACTTAATAAGAGTAAATAAAATTAGCAGATGCACAATGGATTGCTGGTGCAGTGGTGGACCGTCATCTCTGAACATTTTCGTCGAGCGGCAGCCAATCAGCGCCTGCACAGCAGAGTGTTAAAGTGTGTACGCATGGACGCAACTACACGTGCATGGATGGACATGGCAACATGACATCAACGGTTAATATAATGTCTTAATGACCTTAAATTTCTTCCGCTCAATTACGTTACTACGGCTGTTTTTATTGCCGCTAATGTTGGTACCCGCACGCTAAGGATCAGGTTCGTGGTTAGAGCAGTAAGGTCTGTTAATGGTCGCTTACGGGAGAGGTATTTGTGTTGTGCGTTTCTGTACATTCGAGGACCGTATAGAGTGAGTACAACGTAACGGAAATGTAGCGTAATCCGGTATATACTCCGTATCTAATACTGTAGCATCCAATTCCGGCTTTACCCTTGCGTACATGAAGGCGACGAGACAGACTAGCGAGTGCCGAGTAGAGACGCCCCCCGCCGGCCCGCGAGGCGAGACCTGGCAGGGGAATAGGGGATCACCGGCTCACCGCAGAATGGCAGCGCAGGCTCGCCGGGGCGTCGTGTACCGGAGGCGCAGAAGGCCGTTGCCGCCCCCGCGCCCCACGGTTCCGTGTCGCCTTCTCCCCCGTGGCCGCGACAGCTGCCGCCAATTAATTATTCGCCCACCATTAAAACACCTCCGCCCCCTTCGCGACTCCCTCCTCCTCCCCATATCTGATATCTCCACCCTCCGTCTTCCCTTGCCTCCTCTGTCGTCTCATCTACTTCCCTCTCCAGTATCTCCGTACCTTCCCCTTCCTCGCCGTCGTGCCACCCGCCAAACCACACCTGAACTGCCCATTTTCCTTTTTCCCTCGCGTAAGGCGTAACCGGTGTGTCGTGGTCGTGGGGGGCGGTTTCGGCCGGGGGAAGCGCGGCGAAACCGGGAGCGTTTCAGAATTCAGACCGGCCGGCCGTTACTGGTGGCACGGGGACGGCGCCGCGAGATCGCATTGTGGCGGACGCGGCCGGGTCACCACGGCATTTCGCTCCGGGAGGGTCCGTGGCTGCTCGAGGCGTTTGCTTGTTTGTTTCTCTTCTCTCTTGCGGCGGGCGGCGGGCGGGGCTCGAGGTTGGTGGCCGGCCAAGCGCAGCGCCTCCTTTTCGCGGTCGCCTTTTCGGAGCGGCCGCTGCCGCTGGTGACTGGTGGGGAAGGGATGCGCCTTGCCTTTCCGCCGCCTCGGCGTGGCGTGATTCCGAAGCGTTGCCGGGATTGTACTGGTTTCTGCTGGTAGATATAGAAAAAACACCGCATCCTTTTGGAGGCCCGTCCCAGGCTCCCAGCTGACACGAAGGTTCCTCCCGGACAATGCCGAGCATCCGAGCTCCGGCGTCCAAGCAGACGGCCACGCTACAGGTACGCCATTCCCATTCTCCTGTGGGACGGTCCTAGTCACTGGGAAACTGCATTCTCGCTGCTTAATTGCTAGCATTGCTTATCGTGTGCGCAATTCTAATCGTGATGATGCATTCCAATTCCAGGTGGCTGTCAAGTGCAGGCCATTGACTGACACCGAGCAGCGGCGCTCGCGGCATATCATACAGGTCATTGATGACAAGGTACCCCGCGCCTCTGGTGTGTTGATGCGCTTGCTCTTTGCGATTGGTGGTGGGAATGTGATGGTTTACACGCGTTTCTCTCCCTAGACTGTGGTTGTGCTGGACCCTGATCTGTCAAAGGACTACCTGGACCTCATCCAGAACCGGACCAAGGAAAGGAGATATACCTTCGATCATGTGTACGCGCCTGGATGCTCCAATTCGGTATGTGATAGTGAAGTTTGCTCTGCTCTCATCAGTAATTGCTTGGCCTGCTTTTGACATTGGGCTCAGTCGCTCAGATGCTCAACATAGCAACTTTTCGAAATCTTCATCTCAGCTCGGATTCTTCCCTAGACCCTAACTTCTCATTTCTTGCTTCCCTAGAAATGATGCTCTGAAAGACCAAACCACCAACTAATTTTATTATGAATTGCTTCAATTAGGACTGTCTCGTGCTTTGGACAGTTGTTAAAACAATGCTACGGAGTACTGACATATACGAACTACTGGTAGTGGTAGCTGGTATTAGCCTACTAGGGGTATCTCGTGCATGTACAGTTGGAGCAATACTACTGGCATCTAAAGGGCCAATGAGCAGCTTTTGTTCAGTCTGTACTGTATCCAACCCGTGATGTAGACTTACTGTTAGGTCTCTACCTAATGCAGATGTCTTCAAAGCAGTAGTTTTGTTGTACTATTGAATTTTGAATTATTGATCACTATGACCCTTGAACTTCAATTCAGATGTTTCGTCCAGTGAATGTATACCAGGACTGGAAGCATGTGTTAAACTGACCCAACAAATCAGTTGCTTGAACTTTTGTTAATCTTTTAGGTTTACGAATTAATTATATTACTTTTATTTGTGAGGACAGAATAGTACAAGGAATATAAATAAATCAATTGTTCTTATAGTATAAGATGTAGGTTAATCCTACTCTGGGTGATTACACACTTGTGCTTGCCAGCTAATTACTGGTAACAAGTCACATGTTCTTGTACTTTCCACACCATCACATTTTCATTATTGTGATATTCATGTTCAGGACGTGTATAAGAATATATCCTCTACAATTGCTGGTGTAGTCCAAGGCCTTAATGCAACAGTCTTTGCTTATGGTTCTACTGGAAGGTATCCGTTAACTGTATTGTGTTGCTTGCTGTCTGCTTAACATTGTGTGATATGCTGCTTCGCAGTTCAGAATGTTTTCTATGTTAATATTATTAATAACCATGGTGCACATTTCAAATTGCAAGCCTTAATAAAAAGTATAGAGTTTGGTATGGAATTTCATTCTGATATGCCCATTGAAGTTTAGCACATTATACTTGCTTTTTGTGTTTGTAATACTAATACTTTGTAGTAATGTGATGCATGGTTTGCACTGTATTTATTGAAATTTCATCATATTCAATCAAAATAATCATGCTGACCACATATCTGTCTTAGAATACATTCACATTACATTGGTTATGTTTATTTAAATCTATAACCTAATCCTGTTCAATGTTAACTAAATTAGCTTGTTGTTACTGATGTTTTTTTTTCAGTTATTATATATTAGGTTTCTATCCTCCTTTTCTTCCTCATAACATTGTTTAAACTGTGGCAGTGCTACTCTTTGAAACTTTCATCACGGAAAAACAGCTAAACCATAATTTCCACATTCATCAATGGGATGCTTAGTAAATGTCAGATAGTGTATTTCCTGATCTTCTGTAAATGTCAGATAGTGTATTTCCTGATCTGTTGTACTCCCTCCGTCCAGGAATGATAAGCGTATTTTAACCATGGAAAAGTGATAGAAAGTAGATTTTGAACCTTAATTTCTCTTACAATATGTTGTTAGTTTCTAAAAATTCAATATCATCTCAAAGACCCCGCACAGAGCAAGGGAAGGTCCCGGGTTCGAGTCGCGGTCTCCTCGCATTGCACAGGCGAGGGTAAGGCTTGCCACTGACACCCTTCCCCAGACCCCGCACAGAGCGGGAGCTCTCTGCACTGGGTATGCCCTTTTTTATCTCAAAGACACTTTGAACACAAATCAATTAATGCAAGTTTTATGTCCTAAACTTATACATAATTTGACCAATCTTTGGTCAAAATTATAAAATTTGACTTTGTTTTGAACAAAATACGCTTATCATTCATGGACGCAGGGAATACCTCTTTGGTACTAGCTTCGAAGTTAAATGTCCATGATAATGTTTCGTTTGATATATATTTATTTTTGTGGTTGTACAGTGGCAAAACTTACACTATGGTTGGAACCCATAGCGATCCTGGTCTGATGGTTCTTAGCTTCCGAACAATTTTTGAGCTGATAAAAAAGGATGACAGTAAGGATACATTTGAAGTTTCATGTTCATATCTGGAAGTGTACAATGAGGTATTACCTCTGTTCCTTTTGTTGGGTGTATTAGGATTTGAAAGAGCTATACATCATAAATTGTGATAATTATTATTGAATTATATGCATGTTTAGTGTATACTGTTACAATTGATTTTTATTTCGTAATTCTTACATGACATTGATTTTGAAGCAATTGGTTATACATTGTAAGAGAAATCGACAGTCAGCGTACATTTCTAAAGACATTTCCAAATCCTAATACGCCTTAAAGGAAAGAAACAGATGGAGTAGGTGCCTTGGCACTAGGCGGTGTTGCACTGCTCGACTAGCACCTAGGCATTCTGTCTAGGCTATTTCCATCTCTAGAGATGTTTTTGACTTGATGTATGCATAAAACTGGGACAAAATAGAAATGAAGAAAGTTAAACTACAATCATATTACTTATGGATGCATGATAATACCATTTTTTCTATTCTAGTATGCTAAATTACCTTTATTTAGATTAGTGTTACCCTAACAGGCCATAAAATGCACAAGCGGCTAGCAACGGCTAGACATGCCTAAGCGCTAGGCAGACAGTCAGCCATTTATAACTGTACATTGTATACCTTTTTGAAATAGTACCATTGGTATTTTCCTGAATTCTAGGTTATCTATGATTTGCTTGAGAGATCCTCTGGACACCTGGAGCTTCGAGAAGATCCTGAGCATGGCATAATAGTTGCTGGGTTGAGAAGCATTAAGGTATTTTAATACTTTTGCTTTCTGTTATTTTTTCATGTTAATGAGAATTAAATACCATCTGCTAGTGGAAGTTGTCTCTCTTTCTACTTTTTAACTTTTTGTATCTACTTTATTTTAACACCCAACTTTATCGGCATCTTTTCTATGACTGGAACATTGTCACTGCATTTAAGTGGCTGACAGAGAGGACCTGAACCCTTGATACATATATTGTACTTGTAACATGTGATATATAATTTTCCATTCTTAAGAAATTAATGTCTTGCCAAGGCAGCCTCATATTTTTTTTCTTTAAAAGAACTATTTGATTGTGCCTTTCATTTATGCGAAGGGATGTGTTTTCCCAAATTCTGTCATTGTTCAGTTAGATATTATACACCATGCTGTACTGTAAAAATGAATACACCACTGTCTCATTTTTCTTCAATATGAAAGCATGATTGAACTTCAATCTTGTTTTGTTGTTAGGTTCACTCTGCAGATAGGATTCTTGAGCTGTTGAACGTAGGCAACAGTAGGCGCAAGACAGAGAGTACAGAAGCAAATGCTACTTCTTCACGGTAATTTAATAATTTTCAAATCTTCTTTCTTTTCTAAATGTTCATGCCTTCATTACTTATGTATTTTGAAGGATTTATTGATATCTTGCATGCCAGGACTTCTTCCTGCTAGGCTGTTCCCACAATAGTATCAGGGATAGAAATTCCCACAATAATCTGTAAAAATAGAAAATCCTAAAAATTGTAACATGGGAGAAAAGAAGGATGTACACACTATGATGTTAGTGCCTCCAGATCAGAGCAAATTATACAAATATTGATGGATATAGTTCTAAAACAAGTATGGTAATTTTTAAATCATAGATATTGGATATAACCACATCTATTGTCATATCTAGCAATGTGATTCTAATCATTTATTTTTCTTTTCATTTGTCAAGGTCACATGCTGTACTTGAGATTACCGTAAAGCGAAAGCAGAAAGGCCAATATGGTAACCAAGTTCTTCGTGGAAAGCTTGCCTTGGTTGATCTTGCGGGCAGGTAATAGAAACCCTGTTTCATTGCTAGTCTAATTCATTCTTGTGGAAAAAGCAAGTTGTAATGTTACATTCTGTGAGCAGTGAGAGGGCCTCGGAAACGAACAACTTTGGGCAAAAGCTTAGAGATGGAGCCAACATCAATCGGTCACTCCTAGCATTAGCAAACTGCATCAATGCCCTAGGCAAGCAAAACAAGAAAGGTCTTGCCTATGTTCCCTATCGCAACAGGTATGTTTCAAGCATTGATTTTACTCAAATGGGACTTTTTTTTTTAATTTATGTGGTAGCTAATAGCAGTTTTTGCAGTAAATTAACTCGAATTCTAAAGGATGGGCTGTCTGGTAATTCTCGAACTGTTATGGTTGCTACAATATCACCAGCTGATGATCAGTATCATCACACAATGAATACACTCAAGTACGCAGACCGTGCTAAAGAGATAAAAACACATGTCCATGTAAGTGTTCGTTTCTTTTGGTTGAATCGTAGGTTTATAAGATTCAAATTAAGAGGTCAAACAGCAGATTTTATGCCTATTGCTTAATCATAAGCATTTCCAATCCAATAGAACTTCTGAATGTCATCTATTTTGTTCTTTGTAGAAAAATATTGGAACACTTGACACTCATGTTGAAGACTATCAGAGGATGATCGACAATCTTCAGGTTTGCCATAATGAGAAACAAATGATCTAACTCAAATTTCATCATAGTTAAATGTGTCACGTGATTTTGCAGGTTGAGGTTTCTCAGTTGAAAAAGGAATTAGCTGAGAAGGAGCATCAATTAAGTATAAAGCCTATTGAAAAAGCTGCAGATAGTGAGCTATCTTGGTTAAATGTCTTGAGCCAGGAAACTGGTGAGAATGTTCAAGAACGCATAAATCTTCAGAAGGCTCTGTTTGAACTCGAAGAAACCAATAAGCGCAACCGAATGGAACTCCAGCATCTTGACGATTCTATTGCAAGGCATCAGGTTGGTGATCAGCTTCAAACAAGTTCCTATTCTGCAGATCTTAGTACACCAAAACACACTTCTAATGTGCTATTCCCAACAACCTCTTTGGAGACCTTTTCCTTCCCCTTTCTTTCTCTGGTAAAACTGTGTGCGGTTTATAGGACATCCTAAGCTGTTGATATCTTTAGCCCTTCCAAACAGACTGCCAAGGCAGTGGTTTGAAATCTACAGTATCATATAATGGAGTAACAGTATATACCTTTTGTATATCATTGTTGACAACAGTCTTGCAACAGAACACTGAGAATTTTGTGTTCAGGTGAAAGAAATGGACTCTACAGTCCTCCAAGCTTTAACATCAAGGAGACAAGTTATTCTTGACAACATCCGTGATAATGATGAAACTGGTTCTGGATATAGAAAGGTGTTAATCTTATTCTGTTTCCTTTTGTTTAGTTGCCTGAATGCCAAACTTATATGGAGATTTTCCCCCGTAGGACATTGAAATGAATGAGAGTCGCAGGCGACAACTCCAGGATATGATTGAAGAAGCCGTCAGTAACAATGGCAATAAAACCTACCTGCACATTCTCAGCCAGTACAGACTACTTGTAAGTAACCCAGAGCTTTTGTCTTTCCCGATTTAAGCAATAAGAATGCGACATCTCACATGTTATCTATGTGTAATGTACTCTTTAGGAAATGACTAATGCTGAGCTTCAAATTGAGATGGCTATGCGGGATCAAGTTATACATAATCAGAGGGAAGCTCTAAGGAGCCTGTGGAACATTCTCTATGGAACGGGGCTAAACCAGAAGCAGATTCTTAAATTGGCTGTAAAGCAAGGATTAACTGTAGAAGGCTGTCCTTTGCCTAGCTCAAGCCCAGATGTTACCACGCCACCTTCCTTTCCACCTCATAGAAGGTTTCCATCGTTTATGTCATTTCCTAGTCCGCAGTCAGAGCCTTATTCTCCGTCTGCTTGCTTTTTCCAACATGGTTTCAGCACTATGTCTTTGCTGAAAAATCAGCATGAGACGCCCACCATATGTAGGCAGGAGCACCTCAGTTCTTACTACATGATGTCTGGCTGCTCGCCTTACTCTGGTGATGGAAAACAGTGGTCACGTGGAAGACCTATGACATTCTTTTCTACTCCAGAAAAAACTAAGGAGGTGAGCAGTGTATACCGGGGAACAGATAATGCACAGTCCCAACACAAGAAGGAACATTCTGGCAGTCATGATTTCAGTCTGCATAGAAAGGTAAACTGTTTCCTATACACAAGCTGCTAAAAAAAGTGTCATGATGCATATCACACCATGTAAACATAGTCCATCTATCAAGAATCCAAAGGGAAAAAGAAGACAAAAAAAAGAGAGGCATCGCCTTACTATTATTTGCCTAGTGTTGTTTTTTCAGATTGCTTATTTTCTTCACTTTCTGCATTGTATCTAAATCCTAAGCCGCCTCCACTGTGCAGTGATCCTCAGAGCACACATACTGATTAATGTTGCTCCCAGGTAAAACAAGTGTTACCAAACATGGAATGACTCCAGCTTTCTAGAATCGAGTTTAAATTTGGAGAATCAAATATCGGACTTATAATTGTTAGCAGGTATTTGAGTGGCCAACCAGTAAATTAGGGAAATCAAACACATAAAGAAGTTTTCTTTCCAAGCCTGGTAACACCACACTTAAGTAAGTCGATTCATATTAGCCAACAAGCGAATCTATTAACTCTGGTAAAAGTGCTCATCACTACTACTATATATAATATAGTAAATTACAGACAACACTCAATGCTAATGAGTGGATCAAGTCATTTACTAGTCAATGAACTGACTAAACCCTGTCTGTTCTGGGAATTGACCCAGTGACCCACTTAACTATAAAAGGGAGGTGATGTGATGTTCTTTTTATAAACAGGATGGAGCATGGCTTCCTTTCTTCTTAGATGCATTTCATTCCTTCGATCCCTCCATAGCACTAATGACATCAATGAAAAACGATTACAAAGATTTACCATATAAATCACGTTTATGACATTATGCTTTACGACTACTAATTTGTAGATACCAGAATATTCACAGATGTTCCTTGACTTTGACTGTCAAAACTGCAAATCGTTCTATGCAGCCTACTGATGAATTAACCTGGTAAATTACTATTTTATCATGTAGAATGACCACAGAACATGATGCTTGCGAACGTAGCTCATAATAATTAGATTTGCCATCGAAATGTGAAGATTGTTTGACCCTCAAGTTTGCATGAGCTGACCAAGATTTTTCTTGCTGTGCAGGATCCGTGGTCCATGGAAAGGAAATGACGGGCCTCGAGATCCTTCTGGAGTTCTGGTACACAAACATCTGTGATGGCTACAATGTGGCCTGTCTGATGTTCCTAACCTTGGTCGCTGTGTGCACCATCTTCTGTCTACCACCGACGTTCCCAGGGTTCCTGAGATCTGAAGAGATGTTAGTAGATTTCGCCGGAGCTGTTGCCTTGCCCACGGCCATTTTGATTGATCCTGCTGACATTGCTCACTCCACCCTGTACAGTAGTAGATGCTAGTCCTCTCAAGATACTCTCCTTCGCGTGCCCTTAAACCTGGCATGGTCCGCTTCTTTTTTTTTCATCTGGAACAATGTTTTTCTCTCATAAATTCCTCCAGAATTCCTCCAAGCGAACGGGGCCTTTGTAAAGTGGTTGCTGGGGGTGAATCTGATTTTTGGACCAAGAACTCTGTAAATTTGCCGTGGTTCTCGCCCTTCTTCAGTAAATCCAATGAGAAAAGCTTCCAAGATTGGTCTGCAGGTTCAGCATACTAATCCTCTGCATGATTGTACAACTGTAGTATCTGCTTATGTAGAGACACACACCAACCCTATACATACACACCACACGTAGACAAGCAAACCTATAGAATTTATTTGGGGACGAACCCCGGTGAAAGACGCCAATGGGATTCCAGAGAATCGAAGTTGCGCCGGCTGCCTGCCCACCGGCTGAGCAAGCCATCCGAGCTCTGCTCGGATCTCGATCAGGATAGAGTTGTGTATGTGTGATTGATGAACAGGCTACAGTAGCATGTGGTAGGAATAGGATCTCATCTCCTCTCCAGATCATTGAATAAGCCCTGCTGAGGCTCACCTGCCCTGGAGACCACATTCAAGCAGGAGCAGCGCTGGGCATGGTCCTCTCTCATTCATGTTTCTGCTTCTGCACAACAGTTGTGCTGAATGCTACGCTGGAGCGGCGGCAGGCAGTCGAGGCCGCACGGCGCGCACATCGCAGTCGCATTACACACTCCACATGCCAGGCTTGTAGCTTGTCGCCGGCGCAACCAAAGGGCTGGCTCCGTTCCGGTTCCGGGGGCTTTATGTTGTTTGGCTGGGCCTGAAACGATCGTATATGATCATGGATTATTACTGCTGACTGATTCGGTGTGAGAGAAAATACTATTCTGGTTGA